>NW_013666503.1:276288-286731 GCF_000517525.1 Limulus polyphemus
AAAACAAGAATCAAAATAGTGTACGCGGTCATGTTCTGTCGTTAAAAAAACAAGAATCAAAATAGTGTACGCGGTCATGTTCTGTCGTTAAAAAAACAAGAATCAAAATAGTGTACGCGGTCATGTTCTGTCGTTAAAAAACAAGAATCAAAACAGTGTACGCGGTCATGTTCTGTCGTTAAAAAAACAAGAATCAAAACAGTGTACGCGGTTATGTTCCGCGGTTAGAAATCAAAAGTAAAGACAGTCTATGTGGTTATGTTATGTCGTTAAAAACACGGTAACGTTCCTTCATTAAATAATAAAACCAGTCTACTTAGTCATGTTCCGTCGTTAAAAAAAATAGAAATACAAACAGCTGACACCGTCATCTTCCGTCGTTAAAAAACAAAAATAAAACAGTTGACACGGTCATGTTTCGTCTTTAAAAAATAAAAACAGTCTACATGGTTATATTACGTCCTTTAAAAACAGACAATTTACGCGGTCAGGTTCCGTCGTTAAAAAACAAAAATAAAACCAGTCTAGATGATACTTTTTGTCGTTAAAAAAATTAATTAAATGGCAAAAATAAAACCAGTCTTCACAGTAAGCCGTCGTTAAACAACATAAACTAAAACCAGTCTACACAGTAAGCCGTCGTTAAACAACATAAAATAAAACCAGTCTACACAGTAAGCCGTCGTTAAACAACATAAAATAAAACCAGTCTACACAGTAAGCCGTCGTTAAACAACATAAAATAAAACCAGTCTTCACAGTAAGCCGTCGTTAAACAACATAAAATAAAACCAGTCTTCACAGTAAGCCGTCGTTAAACAACATAAAATAAAACCAGTCTACACACCATGTACTGTCATTAAACAACATAAAATAAAACCAGTCTACACACCATGTGCCGCCGTTAAAGAACAAAAATAAACCCAGTCTACTCAGTTTGGTTCTGTTGTTGAATAACGAAAATAAACCCACTATAAAGAGTTAGGTTCCATCGTTAAGTGTCAAACATATACCCAGTCTATATGTAATAAAAAGATGACGGCATAGGTTGATTAGAAAGATAAACAGATATGTAAGGATAGAGTTATCTATTCATCTGTGATTTCGTGCATCATACATTTTATGACTCAGCTACATAATAATAAACCAGGACGGGTTCACTTTTTGCTACTAACATTTATATTCTTGGGTACATCAGCTCTTTGCCTTTGGTATAATGAGACCAAACAGAATGTCTGCCCTTACTTTAATTGGCTTATATACACTAACCGACTCGGTGGTTGAAGTTCGGTCCCTCAACCACCCACCCAGTAAACGAAAAGCATCGAGATCAATTGTTAAACAAACCAAACTTCTATGAAAGTGACAGCTCAGCAATACGTGGATGTTTCCCGTTCCAAATCAGGTCGTGTTTTGTTTTTTGTTCTTGAACTTAAGCTAGTTATTTCACAGATATGAATTATTCAAGGATACGAGAATGGAAAAATGGAAGCGAAACGAAAAAAAAATGAAACGGCGCAAGCAACTATGGATATCTTGGCTTCGTTTTTTTTTCTCGCTAAATATATTTAGAGTGGAGAGTGAAAACTATTGATGTTATTGTTGAAAGATAATCAAACTGAACACATTATTGCCCCAAGGCATGATATCGCTGCAGTAATGTGAAGGACATTATAGTAATTAAATTGATTATTTTTTTGGATTTCGCGGAAAGCTATACGAGAACTACCTGCATAAGTCGCCCGTGATAGGCTAGATAAAAGGCAGCAGTGATAGATGAAAGACAGATAGTCGACACCACCTAACGGAAACTCTTGGGCTTCTTTTGTCTGATCGAATAATGGGATTTGACCACCACTCTTATAACACACCCACTACCCCAAAGTAACGAGCGCCATTGAGCAGAGAGAGGGGCAATAATATGACACGAATTACGGAACCTCAACTCCACTCAATGCTCGGCTCCATTATAGAAAGCAAAAAGTGAATGACAAAAATTAAAATAGAGAGTACAACGATATGTCGAAGACCATGTCCACCTGAAAATACACAAGTAAAATAGAGAGTACAACGATATGTCAAAGGCCATGTCCACCTGAAAATACACAAGTAAAGTAGAGAGTACAACGATATGTCAAAGGCCATGTCCACCTGAAAATACACAACTAAAATAGAGAGTACAACGATATGTCGAAGGCCATGTCCACCTGAAAATACACAACTAAAATTCAAAGTTTCAAGCAACACACACCAGTCTAGTTTAAGAAACTAGAACTCGGTCTATTTTAAACAACATAATTGAAACTTTGCGGTATAAAACCAAAAAGCAATAAAAAATAAAGCAATTTAATACAAGAAACCCTGTCAAACTGTGTAACGAAAACACGTGGTCAGTGTAAAAATTCAGACCAGTCTTAGTGTTGTAACATTGTACATATTTAAGAAGAGACGGGGATGTGACTGGACGTAACGCAACGTAAGCTGTTTAGTTGTACATTTTTCACAAGTCTCCAGAGCTCCTATACATTCACGTCTTCAGTTGATACTAAAGTAAGTTCGTAGGCACGAACATTCGTTAACATACATCATATGATACTATGTACCCGCCCACACGCCGGCCATCTCAATTTCTAGTTCATCTATTTATTGACTCTTATAGAATTAGTGAATGAAAAAAAAATAACAGAAAATATGAACAACACGCTGCTCATAATGAATACCTAGACAGAACTAGCGGTCAGAGCACAATAGACGATACGTCTGACCTGCAATTAGGGTTAGGTTTGTTGAGCAGTTTTTTCTTTACCCTTATGAGTCATGAGAGGGCTTGTAATAAGTAAATAGATATATCTAAAGTGGCAAGATAGATTATTTTAAAATTGACCAAAAGAGGGCAGTGTGCTTCCTCCAGACACCGGAAAATTTAACTAAGCACGACATATATAACCAAAAACCAATTCGAGAAACCTAAGTACCTAACCCTAACAAGCTTTGAAAGAAATGATCTCTAGATTTCTAGAAAAGCTATAAACGTCTGACATAAGCATTCAGAAATTATCTAAGCATATTGGATGAATCTATCTAGAACTACTGTACGCAGATACTGGATAATGGATGAATCTATCTAGAACTACTGTATGCAGATACTGGATAATGGATGAATCTATCTAGAACTACTGTATGCAGATACTGGGTAATGGATGAATCTATCTAGAACTACTGTATGCAGATACTGGATAATGGATGAATCTATCTAGAACTACTGTATGCAGATACTGGGTAATGGATGAATCTATCTACAACTACTGTATGCAGATACTGGGTAATGGATGAATCTATCTAGAACTACTGTATGCAGATACTGGGTAATGGATGAATCTATCTAGAACTACTGTATGCAGATACTGGGTAAATCTAATTAGATCTGGTGAAAGTAATAGAAATTATGAATATCCAAGACAAAAAAAATTAAAAAATTAGATGAACACACATGTATAATTAATCTACACGAAGAAAGGTAGGAATAAATGTTCACTCATAGCGGCTGGGAAAATTTAGCTGTTAAATTTATTCTCTGTTATGTAACAGTTGTATAAGGAAGTAAAGTTAATACGTCTGTTTTTACATTGCGGTTTTAAGTTGTTCATTACTAGTAAAACACTCTGCTCTACCCTTTTTTAGAGCACACCATCACAACAGTTATTTACATAATGATGACGTATGGGAAACGCTGTTAAGTCCTCGACCTGTAGGGAACTGAGTCTCGCTAATGGGAGAAGACATGGTTGGCATGGAGAATTGGAAGCTTTCTTTATTCGGTAGCAACCAGGAGATGTTACTACACATCATTAAATCTTGATACAGAACAACAACACAAAAGTTCCCGGGGCTCTTTCAGAAATAAACCAACAATAGCTTCTGGTGTCTACAGCCCAAGAACTAACGAGGTTCTCACACTGAAGAATTGAGAAATAACATAGTTCCAACATGTCATCTATCGGCACAGCATAAACGAAGTTTAGGTTTCCAAATAGTGCACTCGTGATTGCCCCATTTCATCAAATATTATGAACCCAACGATACCTTCAATGGGTTGGTTACCTATACATGACAATCATCACTTTCATGTGTAATAACAATCATTTAGTGTTGGTATTCATTAATATTGTAACTCATCCGAGTGATAAACACGTCTATTGTTATGTGCTTTACTGCCGGTCCCCTGCTCTATTGAATTATTGCCTCGGCTTAGGAGAAACATTTGCGAAGAAGAAGTCATAATAACAACCGGCTGTCTCTCTCCCCCGCCCCTTCTTCCCTTCCCCACTTCCCAGAAGAACCAATAATTTGAAAAGTCTGAACAGCGTAAATAAGCACTCGAGACAAGGGTGTAGTTATTATTGAAACTCATACAAATAGTTCAAATGTGAAAGGTTACCATTTCTTAATCGTATTATTGCTTAAACATAAATATTGAAATACAATTATTCTTTTATAATATACCATAACAGGCTCACGTAGTAATTAAAATTACGATATGTAGATAAAGAATATATCATACAATATCTTAAATTAATAAAACTACTCGAAATTTGTTTGACTCCATCTTTAAAGCCCCTCCCCCCTTACAACGCTAGAAACCTGGTTTGGATACTTCGTGGGAAGAGCACATATAGCCTAATGTGTAGCTTTGTGCATAAATTCAAACAAAGAAAACAAACAAACAAACCATTTTTTAAAAAAATGTAAAAATAAATAAATAAAATGAAACAACGTTGTGGCATTTCTAAACAACAAAATGTTAAAGATTTATAAAACAACTAAAAAGATGCTCAAAATGTTTGATGTAGGAGAATATCTTTGAGAATTTATGATAATAAATTTTAAGAAAATGAAACATGAGTATTAGAGAAAAAATTAAATAAAATACACATAAAAGTTACTTGAAAAAGAGCTATTCTCTCCTTACGTGTTGTGGTGACTGGAAAACGTGATGTGTTTTAAAAGCGAGAGGAAAAAAAACACCTTAAGATTGTTACTAAAAACGAAAAAAAAATAAAATAAAACGTGGAAGAAAAATTTCGCTTTTATGTTTTAATATACGCGTCGGTCACGTTATGAGCGTGTACATCATTATTTAAAAATATGATATTAAGAGGAAACGTCTATAATCAAAGGATGAAATAGTATAAAAACGACACTTTTAACAACTGTACTGAACTGCCCCAAGTTATAAATTAACCTGCATTAAAGTTCTTCAGCTTCTTGTAGATTAGAACACAACTGTTCTAACGCAGAACCAAAAATGTTGGCAAATTACATAAAAAACATACGATAAGAACATCCTAGCACTTTCGACAAGTGGGCGTGACTTTTTAAAGGATAAGAAGATAATGCTGTTAAGTTGTTGGTTTATTTGGTTAATTAACAATCTATCACATATCTGAATCGACCTTTGTTGACATTGAAGATTGACTGTAATAATGAATTTAATCAAATCTATAACTCTTAAAAAGTTGTTTCATTACAGCGATGAATGAAAATGTATTCCGGGACCACGACATGAACCTAAGGACTTTAGGCTAAAAGGGCCAGCACTCTACTACTATTCAGCTCTTCAAGAGTACAAGGCGTCATCGTTAATGTTCTCTTATACTAAGTTGTGATAAGTACACAGATCAAATCACGAGAAGTCTATCCTACTACTTCCATCTATTTTTAACTTCCGTTAGTAAACAGTGAAAGGGCAACAATTCCAAAGTCTATTTTCACTTAAAATTTAATGTTAAACAGAGTTTTATCTAAATATCGTAATGATACGTAAGGGAAACCAAAAACGTTTATTTGTCTCATTTCACACATCACTGAACATCTGTAGTTTGTTAATGCTCTGTGCATACTTAATAATATCACATTGGTAACATACACAAAAGAAAACATAGGCTCGCTTCATGTGTGAGCACGTGACGACAGGCCTCAGTTTATAACGCTTAGTTACATCCCAGTTAATGTAATTATAAAACATAAAAAGTAATATATGAATATTAGAAAGAAAGAAAACAAGCTACATATCAGTTAGTTGTACCGCTTTCAAAGCTTATCATACAAAAACGTGCTGAAGACCCTGGTTTGGAACAAAGGCCAACAATGACTTGCTGGAGGGAAGGATTTCGTTTTCGAGCGCAAGTCATCCAGAACTCCGCGGGACGCCAAATTAATTTCGTGAATTGTGGCCATTCTAAAGGCCCAGGTTATCTTATCTATTTCTGCCAAAGAGCACTTGAAAGTAGAGCTGAAGTGGGCCTTTTGAAGCTCAATCCCAGTCATTAGGCAGAGAAAACCACTTCATTAATCGAAATCCACGTCGACTTAACTCGTGAGCGGTTTTTTTACAAGTCATTGATATTCAATATCTCTATTGTGTTTTTGAATATTTGTTCTAAGGTCACCGATTATTGCTGAAGACAGCTGGTTGGAAGAATGGCTCCACGCCCACTCAGGTAATATTAAGGGAAAAGTCTACTTCATGATTGCCAGACTGATGTAAAAATCGATGAGAAATCAGACAGCAGACTTCAAGTTGCGTGTGGTAAAACCCACTTTAAATGTTATAAAAAAGACCAACTATTGACTGATCTGAATGTAATACTGTATACCATCTTAAGCCCACCAACTAAACTGGGATATGTTTGAGGCAATGTATATCTGGCGGATAAATGTTTTAAGTACATGAAGCGATATTACTTGTTTTTTTAGCCTCTGGTAGCTCCACTATATTACCCCATTTCGTGAATACGCCATACCATGTCGTGTTCGGGATGGTTCACATAACTTTGTTGAGCAAGTTCTTTATGTGTTGGTCAAACACTGCAGAAGACTAGAAACATCAATCACTATGTCGAGCTGAGTTAACTGACAAGCAGTCACAACTTAGCGAAAAAGACTGTAGTGACTGAGTTGTTGTAACCAAAGCTCAATGAATGAGATTAGGTGTACAGCTAATGAGCATGTAACTCGTTGTGTTATCGAGAGCTCACAACCAAGGGAATAAAACTGGAGTGACCATATACATATACTACTAAGCAGCCAGGTAGCTGTGTGTTATCTAATAGTCAAACGAGATTAAGATGACCCTGTATTGCCAAGCAACCACATGGCTGAGTGTTGTCAATCGGTCATATCTAACAACATGAAATCTGGGTGGCTGTATACAGTCAAACAGCCATGTGACTTTGTGTTGCCAAATAGTCACACATAACGGAATGAAATCTGGAGAAAACGGGTATATTCAGGGGCGGATTAAGGGTCACATGGACCTAGGACTAAATTTTTCTACCGGGCCTATTATGATCGTGACTAAAGACTAAGGTGAAAAAAACAACAACAACTAAACTTCATAACGCGCCTTTTTTTTAGCCAAGGCCTGGGGCTACAGCCCCAATAGCCCCTCCTTAATCCACCCGTGGGTATACTGTCAAGCAGCAACGTGACTGTGTGTTGCCGAGAAGTTAAAGCCGAAAGAATGGGATCTGGGTGACTGTATATTGTCACTGTATATAGTGTGTGTTGCTGAAGAGTCACACTTGACAGAGTGAGATCAGGGGAGAACTTTACTCTGTCAAGCAGCAACGTTGCTAAGAATTCACAGTTGACAGAATGAGATGAAGATGACTCTACACTGTCAAGCAGCCACGCGATTGCAAAGGTACTAAAACTAGGGGTGCTGGGGGTTAGGTATCCCCTCCATGATTTGAAGTACTGCGCGCCTGCTCGTAGTGTGAGAAGGTCAGTGTCGATCTACATTGTTTAGGTATTACGTGTTTATCGATAGTTCATGCCAAACTATACGAGTTCGAATTCATTGTTTTAAAGATATAAATTCTTTACTTTTGTGCTGTTCTTGCGGTGTTGCCACAAGACATTTAATTGTAGCTTACTATGGAAAATCTGGCATCAGTCACTTCAAAAAAAAAAAAGTTTGTTCCAAGTATTCAGATTAAAAATATTGTATCACAGTCGGGTAGCTTCATTTATTGTTCAGTTTGTTTGCTTCTCAACGCTTAGCGTGGGCCTGTTGTAAACAGTATAGCTAGGGCTATGGTAAAAACATTATTTTACCCAAATAGATTAACACATGTTGTTGCTAGTTTTACTTTATTGACGTATTTTAACACAACAGAAACTGAATGAATCGTTTTTATTATATACGGAAGCTATAATTTTGTTCAATAGTTTTAGCACGCCATTTTAAAAATTGTTCCAGCATCAATGAGTGACTGTGTTGCCAGGCAGTCACAGTCGTTATACCTAACGAATTGGGAGATTTAGGTGTCTGTAGGTGAAAGTCTACTTGGGAAACATACTAATATATTGTAAAAATATACAAGGCATTTAGTTCTAAAATCAGTCAAATGGCCCTAACACTAATATCTAGGTCATCTATGGATTCTTCTAAGTTATTACCTAATGGTTAAAGGTCTAATGATTTTTATTATGAAATTATCTATTGTTAATTACCTTCTAATATTTCAATAATCCACGTACAGCCGAACTAAGTAAATAAAAAATATTTGCCAATTCAAAAAAAAATTAAGCAACAAAACAAAAGGAAATTAAACGATTATAACTTGATAAAACAGTCTTATCATTGATATTACATAGTTCTTGATCATTTTTAATGACATTGAAGAGAAGCAATCTATTTGGAATTGATGAATTCTGAGAGAAAGTTCATACAATATCACTAAAATTCATCAGTTCCAAACATTTTGCTTCTCTAGGTATCAAACAAGTCAACTCTTAAGGGTCGTTTTCACACCCTTAAGTAAATATCGCCTAGCTAAACAAATGAAAATTAACTGTGCGTGTTTGCTTATAAGGACGACTAAACTAGCTCTCAAAACATAACCTAAACGTTTGGAACTTGTCACTTGTTAAAATCACAAAATTTACCATTAACTATTTTAAAAAATCTAGGTGAAAGCTCTGATTTTCTGTTGTTGTCCAGCAACAGAATAATCAAGTACATATTACCCAACATATTATCTGTTATCCCCTCAGTTCTGTGCAATATCAAACCTCTAAGAAGCAACCTCTAGAGCTTTTCTTAACAAAATAATATTACTCAAAACTGCTCTTCCAATATAATGGTAATATTTATTACTCCCACTGGTTAAGTAAGTCCTATTTCACGAACTAAGCAAAATACAACCCACCAAAATACCACCCACGATGAATATAGCCTAACCAACCTTGTGTACTTTTCAAGAAACATAGTCATCGTTATATCTGGTGACAGTTACGGTATTCACCAGATCTGTGCCTAATCACGTTGCTTGACAAGAACAGCTCCTTTACAAATGAAAATGTTGTAGTGTATGTTAAAAAAAATCTCAATAAAAAAGAACTAAAAAAAGAAACCGAAATAATGACTTTCGGTGACAGTCACTTAACTTTTCATCTGGTAAATGAAAGACGTACAGTAAACCTTCCACCTGACCAATGAAAAAACTTTAATAAACTTCCCATCTGGCCAATAAAAACATTCAGTAAACTTACCAGTTGGTCATTAAAAAACGTTCAGTAAATTTACCATATGTTCAGTGAAAAACATTCAATAAACGTTCCGAATGGTCAACGAAAAATGTTCAATAAACGTTCTATCTGACCAATGAAAAAGTTTCAGTAAACCATCGATTTTAACGATTATACGATAAACGAAGATTTCCATGTGAAACAACTACAAAAGGATCAATGAAGGTTACAGTACAACCAGTTACTGGACCAATGGAACTTACAGCATTTAAAAAAAATATATTAAAATTTACATTTTGCTAATGAAAAAATTTACAATTAACCATTTATGTAAGTAATAAAAACAAGTAAGATTTTTTTTCTGGCGAATTAAAAACAATTAGTAAACCTTCCACCTAGCTAGTGAAACAACATATAACAAAGTTTTATATAGTTAATGAAAAAATAACTTAATTTTCTATCCAACTGAAAACATTTAATAAGCTTGTTAGCTCACTGTTAAAAATCAGTAAACTTTCCCTTTGAAAAGTTAATAAAACTCGTTAAACATAATGTCTATAGATAATAAAACACATTAAACTTGTTAACAAAAAACTCGCAATGAAACTTTCCATCGAGCTAATAATATACAACTAATACATCTGGCTAATGACTACATAGAAAGTACAGATTAAAATACTTATTAATAATTTATGAACTTAGTTGATGGACAGGGAAAATGGTAGAGACAAAAATATTGCAACAAGAATCTGTAGGAGAAATGAAAAACTAACAACTTCACAAACTTCAGGACTAACGCATGTTACAGTGTTAAAATAACTTCACCAACTTCAGGACCAATGGAGATTACAGTGTTAAAACAACTTCACCAACTTCAGGACTAACGCAGGTTACTGTGTTAAAACAATT
>NW_013666503.1:287731-298020 GCF_000517525.1 Limulus polyphemus
GTGCTCTGCCCACCACGTATATTGGAAACCCTGTTTCTAGCGTTGTAAGTCCGCAGACATACCGCTGTGCCACTGGGGGGGGGGGGGGTTGCTGGAAGAGCGACGGTAAAACCCCACTATTCGACAGACAAGAGTAGCCAGGAATTGATGGTAGGTGCTGTTGACTAACTAATTACCCAAGCATAACTAATTACCTTCCCTATAAACTATCCGTTAAATATTAGGGAAGGCTATGTGCGAAATTCTGAAACAATACAAATACTGATCCTGTTTAAATGTAACTGAACAGCTTGTTGTGGCGGCAGCCATTGGGAACATTCACATCTTCCCTTGTCTATTTGTTTTTTGGTAAGCACATGTTTACTAGTGATGTTTCTGTTATTTACTTGTATACGTGTGGTTCGATGAACGATCTATAGTAATATTGCTTTTGTGGGTCTATTATGATTTTGAACTTTTTTGTCTTCTGAGGTTTTGAATACTTTCTAACGTTTAAGTATAATCGATAAGGGTTTATACTTATAACGAGAAAGTTAAAAGATTGTATTACGTACATTATATGCAGAATAAAAATCTATATTAACATGTTACGCCTAAGTACGCGAGTTACAGATTTAGATGACCGTGTTTGTTTAAACCCTTAAAATAAAGTCAGGATCCTAATTTAATCACTAATTTTTTAAATATTCTTTGGGAAGGGGACAAGTCCTCCAAAACACAACGCTTTCGCGCAAACTATCAGTTACTGTGTGGTCTGATTATCCTGCTGCTTATGGCCTCGTGCTCATTAAGGCCGGTGATGTGTAAGACAAACAATCGAAATACAAAAAAAAACCATAAAACAGTTTATCCCTCTAAATGACTTGACAGATAAGTGGAAACCAACAATATAAAATAATTTTTGCACAGTTTCTACCTAATTCTTTACTCTCTCTCTCGTTATATATATATATATATATAAAGACTCAACCATAAACAACAAAGTTTGACGAGTCAACTTGGCATGTTTGGGTCTTCTTGCATTTCCGAGGCTTAACGGTCAGGCTTAACCTTGGAACTTTCGGAGCGATGATTGGGTGGGCCGGCTCTTAGAGAATGATCTGCCCACATATAGCTTAGCCTTCCTAACAGCAGGGGTAGGATAAGGGAATTAGAATATGTATGTCTTTCATGCTGGAATAAGAAAGAAAACCTTGCTAAAATGTGTTATTTTTCAGCAAAGCCGATTTGTTTTTATTCCTCCAAAACAAGCACTGCAACATGTTCGCAATTCCAAGCAGGATTTGTTAGATACCGACACTAAATTAGTTTTACTATACAACCTGTAAGTAAGCCTGTGAAGCCCAGTTTTCAGCAACCGACACACCCTATTCTACTTTTGGCTAAGTAACTTGTAAAACTACTGTGTGATCGCAAGCTTCGATTTAAGCCGAGAGATTATTACAACCTACTGTAATTCAGCATTAAATGACGTAGTAAGTTCCTTTATAAAATCGTGTGACGTACTACTTTTATAGCTTCGTTATTACATATGTCTGACGTAATATGTTATTTGAGCTTCCACATTACAAGAGTTAAAAACATGTGAAATACAAGTTATTTTTTTATCTTCTCATTACAAGTGTTTAATACACGTGATATGATACCTTATTTGAGCTTTAACATTACATTTGAAACAACTTCACCAACTTCAGGACTAATGGAGATTACAACGTTGAAACAACCTTATCAACTTTAGGACTAATTGCGATTGCAGTATTGAAACATTTTCAACTTCAGGACTAATGGAGAAAACAGTATTGAAACAATATTTTGTTCTTATGTTAATTAATCCCAAACAATTACAGTAACAATGGTGATAAGGCTTTATGAATTTCGAAAATGTACAACGATGGGGATTAACATGTTTTATCGCGACATTATGATTTTGGAACAAATATAGGAGTATAACAAAGGTTTTTAAGAAAAGATTTTATTAACCCGAAACAGCTACAACAACAATAGAGGTAAATGCTTAAGAACAAGATTTTACGAACTTGATTAAAATACATGGGCAAAAATGATCATCACCAGTTACTGGGATTGTAATTTTATGACAATCAGAAAAGACATAACAAGAGGGTTAGCCAATCGGAAAAATCTGATATACTTTCCAGATATGAGAGCAGACTTTTTACTGAGATTTTTCTATACTGTTTCAGTGAAGGAATAAGAAATATTTCAAACAGTAGGTTCTATTGTCGTAAATGTGTAGGAGAGGGTGGGGTGGAAATTTTAACCCGACACAAAAATTAATTTCTTAACCTTGTGTACGAGTACTGAACAGAAACGCCCAGTACAAAATGGAGAGAAGCGATACCAAAGACGCCGCATCACGAACACCCCCACCCCTCTCCAGACAAGTCTAGCTGTATCGATGTGCTTTCCTATTTGATTTTGTTTTGTCTGACAAATTTATTGTAATTAAAAAAGCCCCCCCCCTCGTAAGAGCCCCTTGTTCTTAGTGTTTGTTTTATATATTTACTTCCAATTTCTTCCTTGTTTACTCGTATGAAATCACACTTTTTGTCACGACGGCACCTTAGCAAATGTTTTTCATTCATAGTTTTTGTTAGTAATTCATTAGGAAATTTAAGGTGTATTTATCGTAAAAGGAGAAGAAAGAAAGATCGTGCTGACATCAAAAGCAATTTAGTTGTCTTAGCATGAACAGATCGATGTAAGTATGATTTTCCAAGATAAGTGGAAAGTTATAGCTCACAGAAACCACGGATTTTCCCTTCAGGACAGAAAAACAAATTAATTAATTCTAAAACTTTGACCAGCGAAGGCCAGCCAGCTCCACACACACACAACACGTGACGAATGTGCACGGTTTCGTCAAGGTCGTACCTATGAAAATGTGTTCTCTACAATAAGTGTTGGATCTTCAAGTTTTAATAGCACTTACGATAAAAAAGGGAATTGTTAAACGTTAAACGTAATTACCAGAAGCAAACACCAACCGATCCTGGTATAAAACGTATTAAACACACAAAAAAGCTACAGAAACTTGCACGAAAACTAACTAAACAATGTTATGTTAGAGAAAAGGAAAATTATTGTTTTACAGATATTAATAAATATAAAGCTCAAAGTTATAAAAACAACAACAACAACAACCAATCATCCAAAAAGAAATAAATTACATACAGATTTACCAGGAGAAAATACTGAAACTTGCACAAAACGTACCAAACATAGAAGTAACTAAGAGAAAATTATGAAAAAAACACCTGACGGCACAAACCTCTAAAGGAACCACTTTAAACCTTAAGGGTCAAATTTTCTAGTTTCCCTGGTGACATGACAATTGAACTCTAAACGATATTAGATGTGGGAAAGTATCATAAATATCAAAGCCCTTTATTACCATAATGAGACCCTAAAACTCATGTACTGACCGACCTATATTCGTTTACGCACCTGTTTGATATTAAGGGTTCCAACTCACAAACTCAACATCTTCCTGGACGTAGATCTTTTTTAACTTTCTGCAAATTATCTGGGATTCAAAGCTATTTGCTAGGCTATTCTAATAAAAAACAACAATGGAAAATGGATTTCAAAGCTATTTGTTAGGCTATTCTAGTAAAAAACAACAATGGAAAATGGATTTCAAAGCTATTTGTTAGGCTATTCTAATAAAACAAACAATGGAAAATGGGTTTCAAATCTATTTGTCAGGCTAGTTTACACTGCCACAAATGACTAAAAAATATGTCCCATTCTCGTTACATATTTTTGGTTTACGACGTTAAAATTCGGGTTTCGATACCGGTAGTGGGCAGAGCACACATACAAAGCCCATTGTGAAGTTTTGCGCTTTAAAAAATGACAACTCCATAACAATGTTAAACTATTCTGGATAATAATAATTCCTCATTACAATGTCAAACCATTCCGTGTAGTGATGACACTCCATTACAATGTCAAACCATTCCGTGTAGTAGTCACACTCCATTAAAATCTTAAACTATTACTTGTAGTAATACTGTTCTATTACAATGTCAAACCATTCCGTGTAGTAGTAACACTCCATTAAAATCTTAAACTGTTACTTGTAGTAATAACACTCCATTACAATGTCAAACCATTCCGTGTAGTAGTAACACTCCATTAAAATCTTAAACTGTTACTTGAAGTAATAACACTCCATTACAATGTCAAACCATTCCTTGTAGTAATAACACTCCATTACAATGTCAAACCATTCCGTGTAGTAGTAACACTCCATTAAAATCTTAAACTGTTACTTGAAGTAATAACACTCCATTACAATGTCAAACCATTCCTTGTAGTAATAACGCTCCATTACAATGTCAAACCATTCCGTGTAGTAGTAACACTCCACTAAAATCTTAAACTGTTACTTGTAGTAATACTGTTCTATTACAATGTCAAATCATTCCGTGTAGTAGTAACACTCCATTAAAATCTTAAACTGTTACTTGTAGTAATAACACTCCATTACAATGTCAAACCATTTCGTGTAGTAGTAACACTCCATTAAAATCTTAAACTGTTACTTGTAGTAATACTGTTCTATTACAATGTCAAACCATTTCGTTTATCCTCCATGAGCAGTACCTCATTAATATTACTAAAATATTTATTTTCATGCTTACGGACTTTTTATCTGTTAATGACGTGGGAAATACGGCAAATCTTACATGCTCTCATTTTAGTTGTTTCAAACATAGTTTTAAAGCTAAATTCGGGCATTTATTATAGTCAAAACATTTTTGCGATGAAACGCCTTAGGGCTGTAATACCTCATTATAATGAATGTATAAAAGTCCTCGGTCTTGGTAGCAATACTTTACTTCAATGTAAAATACACACACACTATCTAAAACATTTTCTCTGGTAAAAAAGCTTACAGGAAGTAAAAACACTCATTATTTAAGATTGGAAAACTAGGGAATACTTTAGCACTATGAAACTAGTCCTTTAACAGTAATATCTGTTCAGTATATCAAACGCTGATAACTTAGGCTTCTCCTTCAATAATCATATTTATTAAAAACGTTAAAAGTCCTTTAAAAATATGTAAATTAATTCAATGTTGATACACACGTATGCATTATGTTTGACAATTAAGTGTTGTGTTTTAGGAATAGAATTAATTTCTACTTATTTGTGGAAACAACTTTTTAATATGTCTTTAGTGATCTCCAGTCCACAAAGTGAAAAGTACAAAGTTTTTTTGTGAGTTAGAAAACAGGAACATGAACTAGATACGTTTATTAAATATAAAAAGTTATATTTAGTATGGAAGAATAACCACACGTAACAAATCATCATACCTAATGATACCAGGCTTTGTGATACGTTTATTAAATATAAAAAAGCTCTTTAGCAGAATAACCACACATCAAATCATCATACCTACTATATCAGGATTTATGATACATTTATTAAACATAAAAAGGTCTTTAGCAGAATAACCACACAGCAAATCATCATACCTACTATATCAGGATTTGTGATACGTTTATTAAACATAAAAAGGTCTTTAGCAGAATAACCACACAGCAAATCATCATACCTACTATATCAGGATTTGTGATACGTTTATTAAACATAAAAAGGTCTTTAGCAGAATAACCACACAGCAAATCATCATACCTACTATATCAGGATTTGTGATACGTTTATTAAACATAAAAAGGTCTTTAGAAGAATAACCACACATCAAATCATCATACCTAGTGATACGTTTACTAAATACAAAAAGTTATATTTTCTATGGAAGAATAACCACACTTAACAAATCATCATACCTAATGATACCAGGCTTTGTGATACGTTTATTAAATATAATATGTTTTTTGGAAGAATAAACACACATCAAATCATCATACTTAGTAATACCAGGCTTTGTGATACGTTTACACGTTATTGAAAGTATCAATGGTTTAGTTTTAGGCTTTCTACGTACTTTAAAAATATCAGTGCACATTAAATCTTCAAATTTAATGACACTGAGCATTCTTTCAATATTCACACATGTTATAAACACCAATGTCTTAGGGTCTTGCTTTACAACCCCCACCCAACCCCACACACACCACCAAAAAAAAAAGAAAGAATAAAACAACAATAAATTGTAAATTAAAGGCTAAACTTATTAGTATTTTCAGCATGTATGGACAGAGTATAGAAGTTTTTACATTTGTTAGAAGTGAATATAATGATTTGTTTGAGTCATTTTTTGTTTTACCGCTAATCACTAAATACCAGGCATACCGATAAGTTCGAGGTGCACGTGCAAGCGTTCCTCCCACTCAGCCCGCTTTCCCAACGCTACAAAACAGCAGGAAAGACGATACAGAGATCAAAGTTTTGTAATGTTACTCATCTTTACTTGCCATGTTTTTGGGTCTTGCGTTGTTAGTCTACTATTATAGCAGCATCATGACTAGGTATACTATAAAATACAATGTTTGTCTACATAAATGTTAGATACCCTTAAGTTTAGTATTGTTATAACAACACCTTAACAATATAGGTCAATCGCGCTTGATAGTTTTGAAAGTGAAATGACAATTATTAACCAAACAATTGTCAATGGGTGGTTAATTATACAAAGTATATTGTTTGAGACGTCAGGGAGACTGGACCTTATCTAATTAATGCTGCCTAGTTATCAGGTCAAGAACTGAGGTTAACATGTTTTATCTCTGGAAGGAAAGTGGTCACACCCTATTTTCACATCATCCTATTATCGAATGGTTGCTTTAGCTTTACGATAGGTATAAACAATACACATAGAAACAAACTGTTCTAATATTAAAAGGTTTTCTTGTAACATGTGAATTCCGATATAAAAAAGACAATAAAATCGGTCACTTGTCACACCCGAGGTCACACATGATGGAATAACCTAAAAACCATGGTTACACCCAATAACTTGCAAAGCAATATCACTCACTAGTTTTGCAGCTTTATAAATTCAGCCATAAGAACGTTATGCTTTGTTATTTCAGGATAACAAAAAGTCACAGCTGAATGACCTATATTGGTCTGTCTTTTAACCCTATAATTAACCGATAGGGGTCAACATGGAACCAGTCGGTTTTAAAATAAATTTTTCTAAACTGTTTATGAACCAAGCTATTTACAATGGCTTTGTTGTTTACAATCATACAAAAAATATAGGTAAAAGTTCCATCAATATGTAATTAATTTTACTAATTAGTTATTGGGTTTCCAATGTGTTTTACATACTAAATGTGTGGTTCTATTCGATGTTTGGTCAAGTTTTTGCACTAAGTGTTGTAGCAAGCAAAAAACGTAAAATTACCGAATATTTTCTCCTTCCATGTACTGAACGGTATTTGATGGTTAAAGTAGCTTAAACTCAATTTACTCTGTAGCAAGCTGTCAAAATGTTTTACTTACAATTCGTAATTACGATACATATTGTCGCGTCAGCGAGGTCACGTGACTAGTATCACGCCACCTCTTTTTTTAGAAATATCCTGTTCCTTCAAGAATACCCTAGCATTAGTCTTGTATATATAAGACGTTCACAACGTGACGGGACAACAGAGGTAATGAGTAATTGAACTGCAGTAGAGAGAATATTGTTAAGCACGTGAGAATTATAGCGTTTGTTACAGAGCGACTGTTGAAATAAGTGTATCGTAAAGTTGTATTCGGAAAGAATAAACCAGTTTTATTTAAGAAAGGACTTGTGTCGCTAAAGTTTCGCCGGAACGAATTTACGGAAAATTAACTAACGACTGGAGGCGTAACAATATATTACAGAATCAATGCACAAAATGTCCATTATTTACCACAATGCAAAAATATAAGAAGATAGAAAATTGGAATAGCCAATTTTGAGATGTAAAAAAAAATAAAAATCAAGTCTATATCTCACATAAAAAGTTCAGAAGAGCGATATTAACTAAAAAAATAAAATTGTCTTGTTTTATATGAGTGACCGTTAACACAGGAGAATGATAAACTTTTCTGAGTACACGGGAGTGATAAAAAACTCTTCTCTGGATATCTGACAGCGATACCTAAATTTGTCTGATGACTAAGGGAGTTATGGCCGAATTGATTTCAGTATTTGTGATTATAATTAAATTTCCCAATTTATGTGCAAATGATATATAGAAAGTTGTCTTGGTGTATCTAAGTAATAGCTTTATGCATTCTATTTGTTTAGGGAAAATACAACATTCTTGATAAATGAGAATATTAGTTGTCTTGATAAATAAGAATGTTAGTTAAACTTGTCTAGTATTGTAGGAGCCTTACAGTTGGCTTGATAAGAATGATAACTAAACTTGACTAGTACTCTATAAGCGTTACGGTTGTCTTGACAGATAAGAATGATAACAAAACTTCTCTAGTATTGTAGGAGCCTTACAGTTGGCTTGATAGTTAAGAATGGTAACTTAACTTGTCTAGTATTGTAGGAGCGTTTCAGTTGTCTTGATAAGAATGATAACTAAACTTGACTAGTACTCTATAAGCGTTACGGTTGTCTTGACAGATAAGAATGATAACAAAACTTCTCTAGTATTGTAGGAGCCTTACAGTTGGCTTGATAGTTAAGAATGGTAACTTAACTTGTCTACTATTGTAGGCGCGTTTCAGTTGTCTTGATAAGAATGATATCTAAACTTCTCTAGTATTGTAGGAGCGTTTCAGTTGTCTTGATAAGAATGATAACTAAACTTGACTAGTACTGTTAAAGCGTTACAGTTGTCTTAATAACTAAGAATGATAACTAAACTAGTATAGTATTATATGAGAGTTTCAGTTGTCTTGATAATTTAGTTTGTCCAGTATTGTAAGAGTAATACAAATTCTTTGATAAAAAAATAATTAAGGTTTACCTATCTGGCTATGATATTTAAAAGTGTATATATATTATTGGAGTATATTATATATCCAGTGTAGAAAAGTTATTGTAGCGTTTTAACAGTAGTACATTACGATACGAGACTATCACAGCTTTCAACAAAGCGTATTTTGTGAAAGAGATAACATTTTTGGGGTTGGTAAAAAAATAGTTATTTTGACCAGTGGGGCTTACAGGACAGCTGGTTTCCAAGTTCGATTGACCTTGGCTGCCGACGGAACGGCGTGCCAATGTGAACGTAGACCCCCCTCTCATTCCCCCAGGTTCTGGTGATGTGACAATAGGGTAGGTTTTTCTGACCTAGTACAACTAGCTGATAACAGGAGAATATATACTCTTTAAACCAGTTTATGTCTAGCAGTACCATCAATGAGAAGTAACAGCAAAGAGGGATAGTTACTAAATTAATACGAATATTTTAATAGTCACCTGACTTCAAATACTCTCTAAATTATTTCCACCTCTGTATGAATACCAACAAAATGTAAATGACGGAATAGTAATGTCTTATATGTCAACATATCCTTTAGACATTCCACCCTAACAGTATACCTATGTTGTTTATGAGATCAAAGTCAGCCTAAGGCATAAGCAAAGAACAAGTATTGTTTGTTCGTAAGCACAAAGTTATAAAACGGGCTATCTATCCTGTGCCCTTCGCTGGGATCGAACTCTGAATTTTGCATTATAAGCCCTCAGGCCTACCACTGAGTCGTTGGGAGGCACAAGCTAAAAACTAGTTGGAACGTAGCGCCAATTTCGAACCAATAAAAACTTTTTTTTAAATTTTATTATCATGGTTGCTTAAACAAACGGTTCATGCCTTTCTTCAACTATATTGGTGAGTTGATTGTTTGTTTGCTTTTGAATTTCGCGCAAAGCTACACGAAGCTATCTGCGCTAGCCGTCCCTAATTTAGCAGTGTAAGACTAGAGGGAAGGCGGCTAGTCATCACCACCCACCGCCAACTCTTGGGCTACTCTTTTACCAACGAATAGTGGGATTGACCGTCACATTATAACGCCCCCACGGCTGAAAGGGCGAACATCTTTGGTGTGATGGGAATTCGAACCCGCGACCCGCAGATTGCGAGTCGAGCACCCTAACCACCTGGCCATGCTGGGCCCACTGTAATCTCCATTAGTCCTTTAGTTGGTGAAGTTGTTTTAACACTGTAATCTCCATTGGTCCTGAAGTTGGTGAAGTTATTTTAACATTGTAACCTACGTTAGTCCTGAAGTTGGTGAAATTGTTTTAACACTGTAACCTGCGTTAGTCCTGAAGTTGGTGAAGTTGTTTTAACACTGTAATCTCCATTGGTCCTGAAGTTGGTGAAGTTGTTTTAACACTGTAATCTCCATTG
>NW_013666503.1:299000-306331 GCF_000517525.1 Limulus polyphemus
CCCCCCCACGTGGCACAGCGGTATGTCTGCGGACTTACAACGCTAGAAACAGGGTTTCCAATATACGTGGTGCAGAGCACATATAGCCCATTGCGTAGCTTTGTGCTTAATTACAAACAAACAAACACACAAAGTTACAGCAAAAACACGGCCATAAAATGCAGAGATCTAGAAATATTCGTGAATCACGAATTTTCTGCTTTACAGCACTGGCATGCCAAGCCCAGCCCACGGGATTACTTAATAGTTGTATATTATGTATCTAATACTTATAAACATGAACATGAATTTTTAAAACATGTTGAGGCTGATGGTTTTGAACGACAGTCGATAAGAATCATGTATGAATAACTAAATTCTGAACCACAAATGCCCTAATATCATATACGTCTGTTTGAAGTTAAGCACAAAGCTACACGAAGGGTTATATGTGCTTTGCCCACCACGGGTATCGAAACCAGGTTTCTAGCGTTGTAAGTCTGCAGACATACCGCTGTGCCACTGGGGGGGGGGCATATCGTATACATCTCCACATTTAAGTTTGCTAATTTGTAAATATAAATCCTTCCTTCTGCTAAGGTTTGACTTCAGTTCTCAGTTCTACTAGAGTCTAACATGACATCTCTTAACGACTGACATTATGTCTTTGTGTTCCGCTAACGGCTGATATCACATATCCATGTACCAATAACTTCTGATATCAAATATCTCTGTTTGGTTAACGTCTGAGATAACATTTCTTTCTTTCTTCTATTTAACAGTAACATAGCATTGCTTTCATCTTCTCTTCAATTTAAACCGAGAGGGCCCGGCATGGCCAGGTGGTTAAGGCACTCGACTAGCAATCTGAGGGTCGCGGGTTCGAATCTCTGTCACACCAAACATGCTCGCCCTTTCAGCCGTGGAGGCGTTATAATGTGACGGTCAATCCCACTATTCGTTGGTAAAAGAGTAGCCCAAGAGTTGGCGGTGGGTGGTGATGACTAGCTGCCTTCCCTCTAGTCTTACACTGCTAAACTAGGAACGGCTAGCGCAGATAGCCCTCGTGTAGCTTTGCGCGAAATTTATAACAAACAATTTAAACCGAGAGATTATTACGAAAAGTATACCAAAATGTTATAAAGTATTTAAAACCTTAAAAGGCAAAAATTAACATGATATTTTGTTAAAAGCAATTTAAATTTCACTTTCTTTACATAAAACAATATTTTAAACAATAAGTGAAGCTTTTGCGTTAAAATTATTACATTTTAGCCTCCAAGTAAGAAGTTTGACTCTACGTCATAATGGTAAGAAAGCTTAAAAGTTGGGATAATAGAACTCCAAGGTAAAATCTGGGTTTTAAAATATGAGATACAATATCGTTAAAGATATTTAAATTCTAGGATTCTATGTCTCAAGGTGTGAGATACTACCTTAGTAAAGAATTCTAAATCCACTTGTACAAAATATTTCTTTGATAAAAACGCTTTAAAATCTGAAATACTATGTGTTCAAGTATGATTACCGTTTCGTTCAAAACATTGAAAGCTGAATGGATTTCTCTAACTCCGAATATGAGATAACACGAATATGAGTAAAAACGTTGAAAAACTGAAATTTGAAATTCTGCAGCTCCAAGAATAAAATATGAAATATTTCCTTAGTAAGAAACTTAAAATATGGAATTCTAAGTTTGTAACTACGAGATACCGCCTCACTAAAAACATTTAAACCAGGGATTCTGTGTCTTCAATATTAAAAAAAAGGTTAAAATTTTTATCTTTCTATATACCCTCTTCAACAGGGATCCTAAGTATCCAACCTTAGTAAGAAAGCTTAAACCTGGGATTATAGGCTTCCAAGTATGAGTAACCGCCTTGATAAGAATTCTCAAAATTGGAATTCAGTCTATAAAATAAACTTTTATCTCAATTGACCACTATCATCTCTTTGTGGAGGTTTGGAGTTCATGGGGAAATGAACACACAGCAAGGCTCAATATAAGGTATTTCTATTGTGGTTTACCTCAGGACGCTACGTCCTCCACCAATAATACCGTCTTTTTTTCATTTACAAAAGAAGTATTAGCCCCATTTCCAACTCCCTGAGTCTTATCAATGACCCAAGAAAAACGAAATAAAAGCTTTTGAGAGATATATACAATGCTTGCTAGGCTGCTGTGTTAGATATCCTCCAGTACCAAGGTGTCGAGCCCAGTAATTTGAATCCCTTGTTTGCACAGATGTGGTATGATTGAGGCGAACTTTCCGGTGAGCCCGACAGAATAACTATATGAGTTTCTGGGTGTCACAAAGCCTGACCGCTGGTTTGCATTTCATGGATTATAATAGCCATCACGCCCTCTTTTGTACATTTACAACACCAACTGGTACTCTATACAGTAAGTTCTAGATATAAGCTTCTACTTTGTAAGGTGAAGCTTGAACAGAGATGTGAAGAATACAAGCGTTCAATAGTTAGTTCTAAGGGCAATCTTTAGCGTCTCGATATAGCTCACTGGTCCACTCTAAAATTAATAATTATACAACAACCAGATTGTTCGTTAAGTACGATTTTTTAAAACTGATACACGTGATCTTATCACGCAGTATTTTTAAAGTGACTACATAGTTTCAGTAGCAACAGTTTCCTTACGGTTCTTAACAGTAATAAGATGTCTTTCAAGAAAGTATCCTGATCATACTAGAATATCTAATGTGATTTCCTGACAGTTGATATTGCTTCCAGCTCACATTTTAATGAATACTTAAGAAGATCTTAAGATGAGTTTTTGTTTGTTTTTAACAATAATAGTTAATAATATTGAACTTCGCTAGCGACCGTTTTCTGCTGTAGTTTCGTCCACACTTTCAGCGCACGGACTGATAAAATTAGGATAATAAAACTAACAATCTCATCTGTATATATGTATATTGTGGCTTAAATCGTTAACTATGATGATCTGACGGTCCATGATTATTGTAATATCGACCGTAATTTTATTCAAAGGTTTCTAAAATAAAATAAAGAAAACGATAGACTAAAGTAAAATCAATTTCCACTGTACTTCAACCTGTACGGTTAACAAGTGATTATGATACTGATAGTATAAAATAAATCTTTAAAAGTTAATAACGAGTTTCTAACAGCCACCAGTTATGCTTGAACTTTCTAAGAGTTTCTGCAGCACTAAGGTTAATAATGTTGCCAACAACGATTTCTGTTAGATAATAAAATTCAGAATAGCTACCTGATGGCTCACACTTAGTTTTAACAAACTGAGCTTTCAAAGAAAGTCTTCGATAACACTAACGCTATCGCGCTGATAATGACTTTCTGATGGTCCGCCAATAGTCTGACCTGGGAAACTGCATGTGACGGCGTGTACAAATCACGTGAAGTAGCCCAGTATTTTTAAACCTTGTGCCAAAAATTATGTACCATGAAACTTTAACCTAACTCAGAAAACCCCCTAAAACAAAAACAGAGAGAATCCCGTCTTACCTTGATTACTGGCAGAAGGTTGGTAAAGCCACCAACACAATGTCAGGACAGCCAGCGTTCTCCAGCGTTCCTTTTCTCTAGGCGCCATCACTGCATGTGAACGAACACTATACTGACTGCTTACTCTGATCTCTCACTGATCTTCGGGCCCACCTAGCTGATTTACAATGCGTGATGTCACACCTTGTAGCTCTCTGATTGGTTGGAACTGAACGAAGGAATGAGCACTGTCGGCACGTTGCCCGAGAAATTGTTACTGTCCTTGGTGACCTGTTATTGGAAGAAAGCAATGCCATAAGAAACAGATGTAACTGAGGCATTGGAGGAGGGGTCAGATGATCAAGTCTGTTCACGCTTTTGTCTTGGGGACAGTTGGAGTATTTTTTTTTCTTATTTCTTTGTACAGCCGTTAACTCCATGCAGTAATTCTGTTCTCATGAATTTTTAGTCGATTTATTTAATTTAACATCTCTAGTACAGAAGTTTGCAATGACACAGATATCGTTATTTGTAACCTTGAAATCTGATTTTTTTCTAATTATATATATATATATATACTTATATGTAGGAAAAATTAGATAAGAAAATAAACAACGTTTCATCAAAGTTTATTACGATTCCGTATCTTCTCAACTTGACTTATCACAAGTTTATCAAAAAAGAACATTCTAGTACATTTTACCAAAAACTATTTATTATTATCGCTAACGCTCAGTTTATGAGTACCAGAAGTACAACTTGATAACACTAACATGATATATTTACTGTAAATTGTGTTTAAAAGCTACAAACAGCTGCGTTAATGTTATGAAATAATCCTTTGTGAATTTTGGTCAAAACTCAACACCCATGACATCATTTCCTTGATATCACAACAAAGAGAACCAGGACTAGGAATGACATATTTTGTGCTTGAGATTCAGTCATATTGTTTATTTAAGTTAAAATTGAATTATTGCCTTTAAAATGTTAGGCAAGTTTTTTTTAATTCCGTGATAAATTATATTCAAGTAACGGCAAGGTTCAAGTAAGAAAATAATATAATCACTACAAACTAACTTGTTAATAAATATGATATCAAACCAAAAATAACAATTAATTTATGTAATTACAACTCTAGCTGAGTGTGGAAATATATTCTTTGTTCCACTTCTAATTTTTCAGGATCGTTTCAAGGTATGTTTCTCCACAATTACACATTGCAATTTTAACTGTATTACTTAAGCTAGTAGTTTTAACTCTCAAGTGACACGGATTGATATTCTAAATATCCTCATTCAAATACAACAATAAAAACACTTTACTGCAATTGTATAAACAATAGAGAATTTAGAAAACAATAAAATAGACAATAATGTTTGTTCTTAAAAACAAAACAACCAGCGTCATCTCTATGGCAAAAGGCCATAATCAACTAAAACTCCAGTCATCTCTATGGCAAAAGGCCATAATCAACTAAAACTCCAGCATTCCATCGATCTACTTCGGGTGTTATTCATAACAGTCCTATCATAACTGTAAAGCTGGTCAGTTTCGTATTTTACGGTTTATATTTTATGGTTGTTTAAGGCCCAAATTCTACATACAAATAAATACATAAAATAATAAGCGCTAGAGGTACGAGTTTAAGTGGAAGTTGTTGTTTTTCGTATTTTTTCTTGCATTTCTTAAACTGATAAAGTAGGCCTAATTCATGTTTCAATATACAATGAAATAATTGGACACTTTTAACCAAGCATGCATAAATACGTTATTATTTATCGTCTTTATATTTTAATCTAATTTGAAACTAAGTGTTTATCATAAATCAAAATAAAACAATCCAGAAAGCCTTACTTTTCCTTCATGAACTTGTTAGAAAGGCTTTTTTTTTCAACGTAATGTATTCATTGAATATTAATCTCTGTTGTTTAATAAGCATTATTTTCCTCAATATTACGAACTGCAGACTTCAAATGCCACTGTTATTCAACTTTACTTATTTATGTGTATAACTGTATAGCAAGTGAACAAATCTACAGAACTATTGTGTGATTGATATAATTTAAGTAAGGATGAATAATTATTCCAAGTACAACAACAACAAACAAACAGTAGAATACAATAATTCCTCTAATATTGTAATTTCATGATTACTGCATATTACTTCGGTTACAATTCAAATCATTAACATAGGGCTCGAGATGTGATCTCTCTGTGTTGTTCCATTTTAAAACAGATATAAAATAGTATATGGTTCACGGTACTTGGGTCATGAGATTTAATATGTCTAGCTCGGTTGCTCAAAAACTCTTGGTACTGTTACTCTAAAACCTATCATCAACAAGGCTGATCATCTTAAATACTGATAAAGTAATTATTTGTACTGCATTTTTGGGACGTTACGTATATCACATTCGTGGTATTCTGATTTCTGTGAGATTTTGTTGTTGTTGGTTTTGAGGTTTCAAAGGAAAAATAACAAAACGAAAAAATGTCTGGACTGAAAGAAATGCATAGTTTATGTTTCCCAAATAAAAATGATTTGTTTTTGTTGCTACACATGTCTCCTCAGAGTAAAAAAAAATGTGTGAAGGGTTAAGCATCGAATTACTGTCCTCTAATTTCGTTTTCATAAACAAATAGTTTTTAGAGGAATATTTAACCCAGGCTCAGTTCTTTGGTATAAACAAATCATTCATGTAGGATATATAAACCCAGCTCAAACCATTAGTAACTTATCCATCACGAGTCACCAGTAAGACGTGAAATGTGTCTCAAGTGAAAATATGTTTCAAAAGTTAACACCTCTTATAAAACACGACTAAAAATGAAACACTGGAAATGTCTCACCATCTTTTTACCATATTTTATTTTGAAACCCATCTGTTTTATGTGTTTTGAGAGACCAAATAATACATCATGTTTCAAATAAGGACAGAATCGTGGTTTGGTTTGAGATATCAGTGTTGGATGATTAAACTTTCTTCATACAATTTTTTTTATATCTTTCATTTCTACAAGTGTATATTTTGCTAATAAAATTAAATATGTATTAGTTAATATTTTTAGATAATGTACATAAATTATATTTATAAATATTCTTGAAGTATCAGAAAATACACGTCTATAAATTCTGTTTTCAGCAAATTTGCACTTATACAAAATAAGAGATGGATATGAAAGTCACTTACAAATAACAAATTATCAAAACATCAACGTTTAACGTTTTACACATTTTTTATGTGGTCACAGTTTGATCATTTTTAATTGATACATTTATAATTCCATGGGGTGTTAATAATTCTACTTCCAAGTTACTCCACAGTAAATTAAACTTAAGATAATGTTATAATAGATATCTCTGATTAAGGAAATCACATATATTCAAAATATATACATTTATAAACTCATAATAAATCCACTCCCTAAATTTTCAGTTCCATTTGGAAATTATTAATATCTCATGTTAAAACATATAAATGTACAAAAATATCAATCCTACTTCAAAAGTGACATCAACAATTAAAATATCAGTAACTAGCTGAGTTACCCGGCGTTGTATTGTGAAAATTTAGATTTCAAATGTATAGATCAGTATTTTTTAGGAAATTATTCAGTAAGTAGACAAAAGCTGTGCTGCGAGAAATAAAAAAAGCACTTAATCAAACAAAACTTTATTTGAAATTTGATCGTGTTTGAGCTTGTCTTGTTCTTTGAGCCTGAAGTCGTACATCGTGTTGCTCCTCTGTTTCTTGCTCTCTGTAAGTTATTTGTCTTAATTTTTGTGCTTGAAGTCTGGTTTGACGTTGTTCAACAGTTTCTTGCTGTCTTTGAGTAGCCTACATTTCAGCTTGAGCTCGAAG
>NW_013666503.1:307078-337728 GCF_000517525.1 Limulus polyphemus
TGTAAGCTCAACCGTTTGGTTTCCTATAGCGAACAAAATAAACAAATAAACAAACTTCCTTTTTTTTATATATATATGATTTAATTTGGGACATAGTGTGTGTCTGAAATAACATTCATTTATGAAGAGAAAACTTTAATGTATACAATTTTATCGTGGCTTGAGGCACTATATTTCAGTAAATGCATTTTGATTGTCTCAACTCAAAACACATAAGGTTTTTTTATAGTAAAACATGTTTCAAAAAATAAGTTGTTAAAGCGATAGCAAAAAAATATTTTACTTTGTTTCTCAACTTGAGACATTTCAATTCACAGAATATTGTTATCAGTAAATATTAACAAAGGAAATATTAATCCATCTCGGTTGAGTTATAACTTATTTGTTTGTTGAATTCATTATAAAACTATTAACCTATTCCTGTTCTATGGTAATTTTTATCTGTAATCTATTTGTTAACGCAAACAGAAAGTCGACAGAAGTGTTAAATCCCCTTCTCCCGGCTCAGTGTTTATTTATGTTGTCATGTACAGTCTAGTAGTTGACAGATATCTTTTACCTTTACCACTTCTATAGTAACTTATGAGGCTTATGATTCTGAAACAGAACGAAAGGATTATTATTTCCAGTGCCCCCAAAAAATATATTTTTCCTTTGACGTAGTTATCCTCGACGTCGTGTCCAAATTCGTATCGCTGCACGGAAACTCTAATTATGGTAGACGATTTGATTGGACCGTTTATTTTCGACCTTTATCACGTTAAAGGTATTAATTGGTGACGTGGGAAGGTTAACACTTGCTGCTGGCGAGAAAATATACTACTATCTGTGAGAACAAATATCGGTGTGCAGTAATCCAGAAGTGTTAGTTTATGTATCATTTCTGCAAGCTCAACCACTGCCATTCAAAGAAAATATCGCTCAGTGTATACGATTGCACGAAACGAGAATGGGGATTCAATGAATGTTAAGGATATATATAATTAAAATGTAATATGTATATATATATATTATTTTAGTAAATCCTAACTAATAAATTAGTTATGTTGCTGCTAAGGTCCTATAATAAGTAAGCTGTTTTATGTAAGTGGATATATATATACAAACTTTCATATACACAACGTTAAAAATCTTTTCAACAAATTGTGATAACCGTACTATGTCCGTATCCATTAAACATTATCTCATCTAATCATACGGAACCAATCTTTAATTTACTGATATCTCAAATAACCCTAAAATGTATACAAAACTGAGGGTTTACAAATTACGATCTTAAAAATTAGAAGTTTGTTTAATTATAAATTTATCTCACATCTATATTCAAATCATGATAAACGATTGACTTTATACCTTGCTCGAAAGTTCGAACATTTATGTAGTAAACTATTAATAAGAAATACAAAAAAATAAATATGAGCTGGTAATAGAAATCAGTTACCAACATCTTTGTCACTGATCATCAGAGCTCAATCGCAATTAACTCTAAAATAAATCCAGTTTAAACAAACAAGGTTGTACTGCTCAATCAGCTCCGCAGTCATTGTCAGATCCATGTGGATTTTTAAATCCAGTTTAAACAAACAAGGTTGTACTGGTCAATCAGCTCCGCAGTCATTGTCAGATCCATGTGGATTTTTAAATCCAGTTTAAACAAACAAGATTGTACTGGTCAATCAGCTCCGCAGTCATTGTCAGATCCATGTGGATTTTTAAATCCAGTTTAAACAAACAAGGTTGTACTGGTCAATCAGCTCCGCAGTCATTGTCAGATCCATGTGGATTTTAAATCCAGTTTAAACAAACAAGACTGTACTGCTCAATCAGCTCCGCAGTCATTGTCAGATCTATGTGGAATGTAATTATTATATTTCAATTATACAGATTAAATAATGTTATTTTGTCGAAATTATTTTCTAAAAAAAACAACAAAAATAAACACTCATGTGCAGACTGTCTGTTTTAACAGTATGTCATTTAGTTAATAAGTAAAAAAAACATGTATGACTATTAAATTCTATATATGAGAGACTGGAGATTGATAGTGAGAGAGTAGAAATCTGAGATTCTCAATTAAGTGCAATCAGGGCTTAAAAAGATAATAATTGAAAGTAAAACCTACTAGTATAACCTTGTTTAGTATAAAGTTTGTCAGTTACAAATGCTTTGTAGACGTTTCACTGTTATACAATGTATTGTTAGAGGTTTACGCACTACGTAATAAATAAGAAGAGGTTAACCTATCAAATACTCCAAAGCAGAGAACGGTGTGCTAAATAATGTATGGTATATGTTTGACCTATTAAACAATACAACATAGAGACTGATCTACTAATAGTATACAGAAGGAAGCTGGCCTATTAAACAATACAACATAGAGACTGATTTACTGATAGTGTAGATAAGGAGGCTGGCCTATTAAACAATACAACATAGAGACTGATCTACTAATAGTATACAGAAGGAAGCTGGCCTATTAAACAATACAACATAGAGACTGATTTACTAATAGTGTAGATAAGGAGGCTGGCCTATTAAACAATACAACATAGAGACTGATCTACTAATAGTATACAGAAGGAAGCTGGCCTATTAAACAATAGAACATAGAGATTAATCTACTAATAGTGTAGAGAAGTATGGCTGTCCTATTAAACAATACAACATTGAGACTGATCTACTAATAGTGTAAAGAAGGAGGCTAGCCTATTAAACAATACAACATAGAGACTGATCTACTAATACTGTAGAGATGGAGGTTGGCCTATTAAACAATACAACATAAAGACTAACCTTTTAATAGTGCATAAGACGCTGGCCTATTAAACAATACAACATAGAGACTGACCTGTTAATAGTGTAGAAAAAGAAGCTGGTCTATTAAACAATACAACATAGAGACTGACCTGTTAATAGTGTAGAAAAAGAAGCTGGTCTATTAAACAATACAACATAACTATTGTACTGCTAATTCAAGAAGGAAACTGACCTATCAAGTTTTATAAAATAGAGCTGACTCTGTAATATAAAATATTGTAAAATAAAATTAGGCACTCAAATAATTTTGAAATAAAAGATGAAATAAAACATCCTTCTTATTTACTAACCAACTAGCTTTCGATCGAAACATTGTATCTTCTACACATTTTTTATAAAATAAAATACTGTAATATAAAATACTGTAAAATAAAATTAGGCACTCAAATAACTTTGAAATAAAAGATGAACATTTGTTTGTTAAGTAAAGTAGGAATCTATATTACTAAATGATGTAGAGATTAGGCTGCTCAACGATATCTAATGGAAGAATGGACTGTTAAGTAAGGTCAAGTAGAATGTTAGGCTCTTGAATAAAATAAAGTAGAATTCTGGACTACTAAGTAATCTATAGTTTGAAACTTTGCTATTGGATTACGAATATATATAATAGAAAACCGATCTCTTAAGTAATTGTAGTATGTTTGTTTGTTTGTAATTAAGCACAAAGCTAAAAAATGGGCTATCTCTGCTCTGCCCACCACGGGTATCGAAACCCGGATTCTAGCGTTATAAGTCCGCAGACATACTGCTGTGCCACTGGAGGGCTTGTAGTATGAGCTGGCCTGATAAATAATGTAGGGTCGACAGTGGGGGTTACTAAATAATAAATATCAAGGTGAAGTATTAAATAATTTATAAAAAGATGGTAGAATAATGTGAACAATGTAGAGTAGAAGCTAGCTTATGAGTTACCATACCAAATAGATTAGGGGCTAGCTTACTAAATATAGTATAGTACGTAGTACCATATTAACTTAAGTGGAGTAGGGTTAGCATACCAACTTAGGTAGAGTAATAGATCGCTCGATAAGTACTGTTGAGTTGGGACTAGCTCACTGTGTAACATATAGTACGGACTAGCATACCAAATTAAGGAAAGTAGGGGCTAGATCATTAAGTAATGTAAACTAGATGGCTGGCCTCGGAAAGTAAAAAGAAAAAATTATAAATCAAAATAAGAAGTAATGACATAGTAAGCAATACAACCAAAGACGTTAGTAAGAGTTACAATAGAAATTATGTAAAGAAATGAGAAGGAGAACAGCTAAAAATATTAATAATAACTTCTGAATATAATTAATTAGTTTAAAAACTCAAGAATGAGGTTGGGTTTAAACATTTGTAACGAAATTAGCTATCAAGAATTGTGTCAAAGTAAGTAAACTAGTTGGTAGCTGAAACAGGACTTATCTCAATCAGTTTAAAAAGTGAATATGTTCCATACATTAATTTAGTAATCCTTCTTTAGCATCTTTCAATATAAAGTGAATATGTTCCATACATTAATTTAGTAACCCTTTTTTAGCATCTTTCAATATAAAGTGAATATGTTCCATACATTAATTTAGTAACCCTTTTTTAGCATCTTTCAATATAAAGTGAATATGTTCCATACATTAATTTAGTAACCCTTCTTTAGTATCTTTCAATATAATTCAGTTTCAGTGTGTGTGATGAAATGGCCTATAAATTCCACGTGTCCATGATTTTTTTTATGTATAAGCCATACGGCTTCAACTGATCTGATCCTGCCTTACAGCTACGAATTGAATGACGAGTGGTGCAGGGAAACCCCCCTATCTTAGTTAAGGTAACAGCTTGAATGCTACTAACATTTTGTTGGAGCCTGACGTGGGCGAACTAGCGCTTGGGTAATCACGTGCCCATGGAAGGCAGTTATTTCCATATATATGAATATTGGACACATTATTTTGAGCAAGATGTGTGCGTGCCCACGAAATGAATCATGTTATTCCAGAGATCAGATCGTTCCCGTGTAAAATGTTGAATCTATAGGGAGGAATATTTATTTCCTTACAACTAGATGTGGCTCGTGCTTTCTTAAACAATAAAACGGTCGGGCTCGGCAATAAACTTACATGACGTTAACTATAACTGCATAACAGTTTCGTCAACTTAGATTTCGCGCCAACAACTTTTTAAAATTTTCCTTGATTTGTTGTGCCACTAATTTTGATCTCATACATTTACTAACGGTACGTGATGTGATAATATATGTCATTGTGTTTCACAGCTGATTTCTCTCGGGCAATATAAATGTGACTGTCCCACATTTCAGAAAACAGAAACCGACCAACGTACAGTATAACCACACATTAATATCTATATATAATACTGTGTACGTTCAGCATATTGAAAGGTACGTTTTTGTAAACATAAGTTTTTTCAGAATTACAACTACATGTGATTTATTCTGCGAAAATATAACTCAGACTGAATGTGTCCTAACACAGTCAGTTGGTGAACACTAATGATCTCACAATAACTGGACCATTAATCAAGGACAGTGTCCGGTCGACAGAGTTACTGGTGTGACTCATCACACACCTACGTCATCAAAGCCAAGCCTTGAATCAAACAATAGATGTTTTACGGTTGAATTTGAAATAACTTTAAACGTTATTTTCATATTTTTGAAAGGCATGTGACAAAGTTATTCTTTGCATCTGTTTACTTGTGTATGTTTTAAGTTTGGTTTCGGTGGTTTTTATTTATATTTTACTTGTATATTAATGAATACTTTTTGTTTTAATGATTACAATATTATTACAATAGGATAAGAAACCTTGTGTCACATGTTACAATATTTAAAGTTGGTTACAATACTCTACATTGTTTCAGGTTAACTGGACTTCTGTGAAATAAACAAACATGACACATAAGGATAGTTTCACTCACCTTCACTAACATGTTCATCTACACGTGAGTTGAAAATTTTATAGCGCCATGAAGAAAGGTTATTTCTCTAAAACGTTTTTCAAATTTATTAGTTTCCTGATTCAGATAAGTAATGAAATATTTAAACATTTGTATTTTTGTTTTTCGTTGTGCACCTAAAAATAAATCTGCCACTGGCAGAGCTATTTATATGTAAACATGGCAGTAAAAGATTTAGCCTTCTTCCAAATGAGCCAGATAGGTATGATAGTCAATGTTTTGTTCAGTCACCCTGCATTTAAGCAGGTTAACTGGGATACTGTCCAATAAACAAGACAGATATTCCTGCCTAAATGCAGGGTTACAAGTTAGATTATTAAAACCAATATTTCGTTACCACATCTGTCTTGTTTATTGAGCAGTATCCTAGTTAATCTGCCTAAATGCAGGGTTACAACTTAGATTATGAAAACCAATATTTTTTTACTTAACTAGGATACTACTCAATAAACAAGACAGATGTGGTAACGAAATATTGGTTTGAAGTTGTAGAAAACTAACTAGAATTTCGATATGATATTTAATGATGTTTTTAGAGCTCATTGTAAAAGATTAATTATTCTTTTGTTAAATAAAGAAAGGTATGGCTAATAAATATTGTCTATCAGGTAAGTTATCTTATACGAAATAAACAAGGTAAATAAAATTTATTTTTTGGTCTGCTGTCTTAAATTATAGAAGCTTATCTAACGTTCTGGAAATTTACAGTCTTTCAGTGAATCAGTCGTAAATTTGCAACGCAAAAATCCGGGGTTCGATTCCACGAGGTGGACAGAGTGCACATGACCAGTTTTGTAGCTTTGCACTAAAATAAACAAACAGCCAGATTGATAAAGTGGATATAATATTCTCTCCTAGTTTTTTCCCATTAAACATTATAGCAGCTTAACTGATCTTTTTTGAAAAATAATCATGAGAAGTATAATATGCAAAGTAATCATGGGAAGTAAAATATGCAAAATAATCATGGGAAGTATAATATGCAAAATAATCATGGGAAGTATAATATGTAAAATAATCATGGGAAGTATAATATGCAAAATAATCATGGGAAGTATAATATGTAAAATAATCATGGGAAGTATAATATGTAAAATAATCATGGGAAGTATAATATTTAATGTTGATTTCATTACTCTGTATTGTAGGACCTTTTGCTGAAGAAACCAGGTAAATTTAGTATCAATGTTGATTCGGTTGCCGTGGGCTTTATCTAGTTTTGTAATAAATAAACAAGGTAGTTACGATATCCATTGTTCATTCAACTACTAAACTATAAACAGTAGCACTTAACTAACCCTTTCGCTAAAAAGTCAAGGTAGTTGTAGTGAAAATTTTTTACAAAGTTTTTAACGTTTTTCTTTCATTTAGTTAGAGACCTTGTAAATAAGGTTTAATTAACCTAATCTTGTCTTTAGGTAGGTTGCACACAGCAGTAAACAGGTAGTTTGCGTTTTCTTCTATGTTTTGCGCAGGGCTTACATACACGTCGTGCCTGGCTGAGCCCAACAGTTCTCAAACTTTGGGTCGCTGAACAAGACACAGCAAAACTAAAACACAACTCTTCTTTCTTAAAATTTATTATAAAATAACGACCCTAAAATATTTTGAACAAAGAAACATAAGATATAAAACCACTACTAAACTTTACCCAAATATATTATTATAATGATCCCCCCCCCTTCCAACTGAGCATGGGTTCCAGAAAATTACCTGGCTACTCAGGTGAATCGTGGGTTGAGGGAAAACTCTGGCTTAGTCAATCTCCCTTAGGTTGTAATAAATTGATCTCTGACGTAAAAACCAGTCCTTCTGGGATTGTAAAACATGCTTTAGAGAAACCTAGGGTGAAATGTACGAATTTTTTTACTTTTATCTTCGAACTTTGTTAAATATGCAAGAAACGCCACCATTGCTTTACATTGGTGCATCTCATCTCCTCTAAAACTATACTTAGAACGCCGCTATTAACCAATCTTATACACCTTGTGTACATATTATGTGTGTGTGTTTCGAAATAAATAAATCTGTTGTTGATTTGGGTAACAATTGCGTACTTGGTTCGCATATTTTGCTGGTCGGAATTTTGTACTTATTATGATCAAACATTTCTTTTCGAATCTCTTGTTATTGCGATTGTCTCTCGACTTATGGCCAGGTGGCTTAGGGTGCTAGACTCGCAATCTATAGGTCGCGGGTTCGAATCCCCATCTCACCACCAAATATGTTCGACCTTTCAGCCGTGGGGGCGTTATAATGTGACGGTCAATCCCACTATTCGTTGGTAAAAGAGTAGCCCAAGAGTTGGCGGTGGGTGGTGATGACTAGCTGCCTTCCCTCTAGTCTTACACTGCTAAATTAGGGACAGCTAGCGCAGATAGCCCTTGTGTAGCTTTGCGCGAAATCCATAACAAACAAATAAACTCTCAACTTATCTGTCGGCATCGTCGCATCAGTTATACTTGTGAATATCACAGTAAGTTTTTAGTCCACTGCATAATAAACAAAGTAGTTATGGTATTGAATGTTTATTTCATTGCCCTATAATTTCGCAAATTAACTAGTTTTGTGACAAGTAAATAAACTAGATATTATATCCAGCGTTAAGACAATTGTGAAATACGTAGTTGGTTAATAGCTTTCTGCCTAGTAAAGAATATATACATGAGAGCAACTGTTTAAGAGACCACCGAAATAATATTAGACAGTCACATGTGAAATAATAATTGAATAAAACGTAGTAAAATATTTTTATTCAAGTTAGGCCTAATGTGCTAAGGCTTTTGTCTTTATCTTAGAGTTAATCATATTTTAGAAATATAAACAACTTTAACCCTATAGCAACAAACTGAATCGATTTCTTTGCTAAAATTCTTAAAGCATTAAGTTTTGACCCAATATTGATGCAACTGCTCTTCGATATAACTCATTAACTCTATTCTTCTATAAAATTAATTATATTATAGCTATATATATATATATATATATATACATATCATATCGTATAACACATAGACTCCTAGAAAATCAACTTTATTTGTTCAACGTTTATCTTTGAAGTTGTGGGATATTTAGAGAAAAAAGTAAGTTCATTCTATATTTGAAAAGTGAAGTTTCTTATGTGTTTTAGAATCGTTCCTAAGTTATAAATGTAATAAAGGTTCTACAGTGTTTGGTGCTTGTATCTAAAACAGTCCTTGTTGTACGGAGCTAATCGATAAACCTAAGTTTATATTTGATACTCCAGTTACTACCTGAAATATTCTTGAAGGAATATGTTAACTGATTTATATTTTGAGGATAGTAATGTTACATTCTGATACTATAGGTGGTAAATTTTCCACTGGTTCTGAGAGTTCTAAAGCTACAGGAATATTACAGGAAAGACTGCAAATAGAAACTATAAACCAATGTATATCATTTAACCTCTACCCAACTTCCGGAAAACGAACCGAAGTTTGGTCGATACATTCAGACAATAACGCCTGTTTTCACAAATACGGCGTTCAATCACTGTGGAAGACATCACAGCTTTGGCCACGAAATGACCCAACTTACTCAGGCTGAAAATCCCCAAACACCCAGACCAGCCTACTAAAGTGATGGTGCGACATCTGACAAAACGCTGGGAAGAGAGAGAGACACGTGTTACGATCCTGAGACTTGAATACATATGGAGATCTATTCTAATATTAACCAGTTTGAACAGATATTTTCATGCGGCTTTAGGAATCGTTCGTTAGTAGTGGGGAAACATAAACGTGATCCTAGGTTATTAGTTTTTATAAAATCACGTATTTCTACTGCGTTTGATTTTCTTATATTAAGGTGTATTAACTGCAAAATTTTCTGGTTTTTATTTACATTATTTTATTCGTATAACTAACACGTCATTAGAGATTTTGCAACTATAAAGTCATGGACCTACAAGTAATTTTTTGTATAAATAATTTAGTGAAATAAGTTTAAAAATCAGATGTGATATTTGAGCTCTGTCGGTAATTCTAGAGTTAAAACCGTTTCCAACACAGTCGTTTTGGCGTTTACATATTTTTCTGGTCAGGTTCAGCACAATCATTAATAAACATACATATATCACAACTACAGAACACGACTAGTTTCACCTCCAACCCCTCCTAGTGATTCTCAAGAAATTATTTCATTATCAAGAGTAAGCTGGCATGATCAAGGGAAACCTTCAGAGATGTAAACAGGACGTCTCCTCCTCACGCCCACAGGATTGTCCCTTGTCCAATAAATCACAGCAGACCTTGAGCCGTCCAGGTCTCACGGAACAAAACTAAGAAAGGTTTAGCTTGTGAAATGTGCAAATTTTGACTCTTTAGAGCAAAGTCTTTGTTGTCCTTTTCTGTGGATTTAGGAAAACGTGCTTCTCGCACGTGATATTTTGCTTGGGAAATTTTAGAGTCTGATATCTGCTCCATGCAAAACACAAAGAAAAAAAGATTTATTACGTGCAAGTAAATACCGCAAAGGTTTATGTGTTGACATAACCTGGACCATGTGAGCAGTGTGTCGCAAACATTGTGACGTTGAAACCCATGTTATAATCATTCGTTTGAGGTTCGTTAAACTATTTAAATGATATTGAGCGAAATGTTTGACATTCCCAAGTTCTCTAAAGACATATGCACGTTGCTAGCATACGTAATACTTAAGTAAATAAATTTATCAACACTATCAGTGAGACTGAAATTCATTTTAGTTAAATTGTACACTCGCACTTAATATTTCTCTTATTCAATAACTTTTGTTTTGTTTTCAGGCATGTATGGGTTACATTTTGCAGAAACTAATCAACGATTTATATATATATATACATATTTGTGTGGAGAGAATAATGCTGACAATACAAAATATAATGAACCATTTGTTTAAGAGTGTATACTTCAAATCATTATATATATCATAAAACAGTGACACAAACTGACAAAACGAATGTTCAAAAACGATACGCTGTATGAAACGTTTCTTACTCAAGCCTTTCTCTCTCAATACTAGTGTGCAGCTGGTGAATCGCTTTCGGAATACAAACCAGACTAGCACAGCCGTGGAGGGGCGTCCTTCGGTTCTTTAGATGCAGCTAATGTCTATACATTCGTTTGTCATCAGAGAATAAAGCTATTGTTCCAAACAATCTCAGGAGAATAATAAAGGGATAGAGCACAGAACGGTTGGAACTTAATACTCCATTCAGAATGGATGAAGAAAAGCAAGGTAATGCGAATTGGTTAACGATCACTTGAACAATTAATAGAGACTCAAAACACAGTAACGGTTTTAAGCTCTAATTTAGCTTAGTATTCAGCAGACTAAACTAGTCCTAATTGACGAAGGTTAGTAGTCTCTGGCTGCCAACAGGTGTCCTTTTGGTGCCCTATTCAGTCTATACCCGAGGGCAGTGTCAGTTAAATTATTATTAGCAACGTGGTTAGGTGTGTTGTATCGAACGCGGGTGTCGCTGGATCTTTATCTTTGGCTTCTGTGTAGGAGCTACCACTAAATAGATATTTGTATAAAATATAATGTTTTTTAACATAAACGTTCAGGTCCGCTTTATTATATATCATCCAGATATAAAGTTTGAATTAACGCTACAATGATAATAATAAAATCTTATTAAGCTCATTTCTACATTCATTTCGCTTGTGAATTTTCTCTAACTTCTACCGTATCTTGGCCTACACTGCATCAAAAAGGCCCAGCTTATCACTGATTGTACAAATGTTCCGTGGAAACATGCTCACTTTCCCCAGTTTGTGCCAGCTTTTGACTGTCGTAATTGTGATACACTTAATTAAATTCTAGCTTGCCACCCACAAACACGATGTCAGAAAAACACGTAGCTTCAAGAGTTTTAATATAAAATGATAACAACATATAAACCGAGCGCTTTCGAAAGGTGGATCTTTCTTCTTCAGTTGCTTCTGAAGAAAAAAGTCCACCTTTCGAAAGCACTCGGGTTGTAGGGTTTTTATCGTTTTATATTGCCATCCACAAATATATTCATTTCATTTACGAAGCGTATAAATGACCATTCTATAGAAAATACAGAACATTATAAAACTGTTATAACTGCCCAATGTACATCTCGTGTTCATCTAAATAACTCAGAAAAATTATAGACTGGTTCAACTGTTTCTAATCACATTAACAATAAATACCAAACCATGTGTGTTGAAGAGCTCATTGTATAGAAGACACGAGTTTACTTATTATTACGTGGTATTATAATTCCAGATGTCGTTGCCCTAATTGCTTAATTGCCTATTCAACATTACACAAATTTAGTCAGGCTGAAATTCACCCAAAAAGTTTGACTGTTACATCATCTAGGTTAAACATTCATCAAAATTAGATCTTTAAGTTGCAGCATGTTTGATATTGGCTGATATTATGTCACTAATAACCATAGGGAAGCCCGAAAAGACCAAAGATTATTTACCTTTGTTTTGGCATTATTGTGAAACAATATGGCGCCACCTTGACCAGTTTATTCATTTAAATCCACTAATTAAAAAAATAAAAGAACATTTCTGGTCGGGATCCGTATTAGGATGTTATATCATTAAATGTAATCATATTAAATAGCCGGAAAAGATATGGTTCATAATATTACGTTATAGCATGTTAATATAGTGTCCACGTTATTTAGTTGTGGAGTATATAAAAAACATAGGCAAGCTGAAAATGGGTAAAAAATTAATAAATATATAAGTTACTGAACTCGGCGGAAAATGAGCGCTAAGAAGAGTTTTGGCGTGGGCAGTCAGCTTTGATGGAAACTTCAGCACCCTGAAATTATACGTTAGGGTTAACAGTGGTCACGTGGTAATTGTACATTCAGGGAGAAAGCCACGTCCCGACACAGCCTATCAGTTTGTTTAGGTACTGATAAAGGAATCATGTTAAATGGGCCGTCATTAGTAGGAGAAATATGGCCAATTAACCCAACATTTTCCTAAGCTAACCATCATATCGACCAGTAACATCATATTCTCAACAGGTCAATTAAAACACTACTCGGATGAACAGTTCATTTTGTTGATGAAATGTTTAGGTAATCATGAAATGTAATTACTCGCTGCTATTTGAGGTGAAACTCGTATCCTCATAAATAACCGAACAACAAGATAAATAGTTAACCACTATTAATCCATTTCTTGCTGACAACCAAAGTAGGATGGATCGTTATCTGAGATCAAGAAGCAAATTCAAGTTAATAAAAACTGCTCGAAGTAGGACCTGTATTCCATTTATCAGAAATTATATACTCAAAGTTTAAGTTATCATATTAAATCATACGGCAAACTTCATAGTTTGGTATGAACACTTTAGGTTATGATATTATCAACAATGTTTAGCTTCATGTGAATGCTGTTGTTAAGACTGTAATTTGTATGATTATTTCTACCATCTGTTATGAATATTACGTAAAATACTATGTTAGCATTCTACTAAAATGTGAGTTTTGCATTCGGTTCTTTTTAATAATAATATATTGTTGTATAAATGTTTATAATCAATAGTTTTGGGAAAAGTGTTGCCTTGTAGGTATATGTACTTTATGTTCTAATGTTAACACTAAAGTTTAATACGACTATTGGCTGATTGATAGCGTTGTTGATATTGTGTTGTGACGTATGAATACTTTGGTAACATACACTTATTAGTACTGTAGTCTATTGTGAATACTTCTGTAAAGTAGTAATTTTTAGCACGTTGATATTTCCATGAACACTCATGTTAATTAAGTATTATTATTATTATTATTACTATAATAAGATTAGCTTGCAGGTTCGCAGTTAAGTAAAGTTAATTAAAATAAAATAATAAATATATAATCACTGTTAAAAATAAAATGTTATTAATCGTCACCCTACAAATCTGATTTGCATATTTAAAACAAAAGTGATAATAGTTACATTTCACTTACTTAGTTTAGTTCACACCATAACATTCGTTCCTCATGAAAATTTAACTATAAATTAGCTACATCCTAGCTATTCTCTGTCGTAACCCAGACGGCCTGATGACCCCTGGTATTTAGCGAAAGGCTTCGGGATTTGGCAATTGTAGTGTGATTGACGTATTAAAACGCATTCTTTTTTACTTTCACTCATAAGTTTTGAGAATAATAAAACGATATATGTAAACCATGATAAATGTTACTTTAAACACTAGTGTTAGTATGAACATTCATGTTTAGTATTATTATGACTATTATAAAAGGGCATATATATATATATATATATATATATATATACCTATTTACCCGAATATAACGCGCATCCAATTTTTAAAGGTTAAATTGAAGAAAATTGTTTTTTTACACATCAGTTGTACAAAAATGTATTGAATAGTTTCTAAGTACAGTAAACATCTATCAATGTATTAAAATTTTTGGAAATCTTTCATTGAAATTTTCTTACTTGTCAATTTTACAAAATTGATTGACGAATTTATAAGTGCTAATAACCCTAAGCTAATCTTCACATACATCTTCGTCATTGCTATAATTGTCGCTAAGTGCTAATAACCCAAAGCTAATCTTCACATAAATCTTCGTCATTGCTTCCTTGAACCTTTGCTTCATCCTCTTCTGATTCCCACAGCATGTTATCATCTATTGCATTGGATATGCAATATTTTTTGAAACTCTTTAATGATTTTCGGTGGTAGCTTCTAGTAAAATACCTAACAAAATTGGACGTGCGCGAATATAATGCGCAGTCAATTCTTCGGGAGGTATTTGGACGAAAAAAAGTGCGCATTATATTCGGGCAAATACGGGTATATAAATCTTGATGAAAACTATTTTAAACAACAATTTCACCACGAACATTTGGGTTAAGTTCAAACGTTAATTGAGAAGATTGAAATTCAAAACGTAACTTATCATTCATTTGTTGTGTTGTTCAGTGATAGGCATGTGGATGAATATTATTATCTATGCATAATGTTAAGGATGCTTTTCTTAAACACCATTTCAAATTATTATTTTGTGACTTTGAAGAATCACATCCTGTATATTTAAGTTTTCTGTACTGATTGTATACAACACGTTAGTTTCTTTAACACCTACTTGTTTAGAGTTTTTAAGAGTCCAGTGTTTAAAAACTCTACCTTGACACATTAGAAGCTTTTAGATATTTAAAACCTACTACACTTACATGTCGACGACATCAATATATATCTTTGGAAACATAAAACTGTAAAAGACAGGAAACATATAACATAAAAAAGGTAAAAAAAGTTGAAAATAAAAAAAGAGACCGTAGATACACAGACACAAAAAAGACAAAAAACATCTGAAACAAAAATAAGTGGAAAAAAAGACTAAAAAGAAAGGACAAAATATGGAGCCTCCGGATAAGATAGGGTCAGACACAAAGCACTACTGGGACATTGACTAAGAAGAATAGAGACAAAACGACAGGACATTGGAAGATGAATGAAAGTAGAGAGGACTGAAGACAGAGTATGATAATACACTGAAAGAAAGAAAGAGTCGGAGACCTTATATTAGAAACTTAATAAAAGTGGCGTAGGGTTAGAGACGGTTCATTAGAAGGTAGCTAGTTTAGAAACAAAGCATTAGCGAAGATACTGGAAGAGAAGTTCATAGACAATATACTAAAGGGTGACAGTAAAAACAACAACTTTTGAGACTATAGAGCAGTATAGGGATGCTAAAAGTGAGAAACGTTTAAAAAAGAGAAATAAAAGATTAAGAGATATATTATTAGAGGATGTCTGAAATTGACAAGGGAGTAAAGAGGATTGAGGGTGAGGAATGTTTAAAGAGGAGGCGTTAAATGGAGATTGGGTGTAATTGCAGTTTCGAATCATAAAAGTACAGGGAGGATAATGGTGAGAAAAGATTAAGAGACATATTATTAGAGGATGTCTAAAAGTGACACAGGTTAGAAACGGAGTAAGAGAAGAAGATCGAGAGCGAGAGAGATTTATAGAGGGAGCATTAGATGAAACCTGAGAACAATTGGAACGTTGAGACACAGAAATACAGATTGACTAAGATTAAAATAGTTTAAATACTGTATGTAGTACAGACGAGTTATGATGGAAAAGTTTTTGAGGCAGAGTAGTAGAAGGGGACTGAAAGTAAAGGGAGACTGGAAAAGAAGGGGTTTAGACAAAAAGTATGAACAAAGAATGTGTGTGTAAGAGAGAGAGCTTTAGAGACGTTTTAGTAGAGGGAGACCGGGAAGGGGATGGGTTTAGAATACAGACAGGTGTGAACTGTGCACCCGCGCTTGTAGAGGTTCCACGTCTGAGAAAGGAATTATTTTAACTTCAATTTTATTTTTCGTGTTTGACTCTGGCCTTTTTTTTGTCCTTTACTGTTGATTATAGTTACCATTGCTGTTGTATACATAATTAATAAGTTTAATAGTATACTATTCAAACTCAAGTAGCAACGCTTGTCCATTGACAAATAACTTACGCATGATCTATTGTCACATCTGACGTATTTTCCGATTCAGTGGACTTTTATGTGCGCTGGTTTAATGTTTGCTTTTCAACCTGAAGTACCCATGAGAAAAAAGTATGGCAAATATTTATCCAGTCTGTAACTTTTCACAAAGCGCCATTACACATGAAATAGCGCCAAGAGAACTTCAGCTGTTCTGATTCAGGTAAAACCAATAGAAACCATGCAATCAGTGTTTGGTGTTGTTGTTGATTGTGTGTGGTATTCTTACTATCAGTCCACTTATTCTATAACTTTAATACTAAAGTATTTCAAAACTATGTTATATTTCTAAACTCTGTTTGTGAACTTGTGTTTGAAATCCACTACCGACTTCTTGAAACGAGGATCCTAGAATGACCCATCTTTCAGGTTGCCACCAAATTACATTGTCTTTGTGGTCTCATAGGACTGTTTAGACTTAGTGACCAGATGGGTGACATTCACAACTCGATATTTCTCTGATTGATGCAACTTGGAAATGTTATTGCACTACTGTCCTGTTTTATACCATATAAAGTTCACCGAAGCCTTTTACTGAGTTCAGTGAAGTGGAGTTTTGTCTTTAAGATATATATATAACTTGTAGTGAATGTTTAGAGACTGGACATTATATTGTAAACTTAATTCACTTGAAAAGTCTCTAATATTGCAGAAGTTGTATAATTAGTCCTAAAGCTATTTGTCGACGTTATCCAAATATATTTTTAAAATCTTTGTTATTGTATTATTTATCTATATCATTTAATTAATTTTACTTATCTGCTGATCATGTCCTACTGTTTCTCCAGCTGTCACATGTAAGGCATATTTGTCTTCATATTTTAAAACGAAAATAAGATAATCTTTCATAAAATTAAATGTGTATTTAATTGCTCATCAGTCAACAAATTTAACCCAAACATAATAAATTGCTAATATAATACATATAAATTGATAATAAAAGGCCACATTAAATTACAAACATACAATTTAATAGAAAAAGTACTTCATAGATATGATTAAAGTTAATTAGTAATTATTTTTTTGAAATTGATAAATCACATTTTAAGACATTTTTATAGGTTGGGGGGGGCTCAAACTTTTTTCTTCACATCAAGGGAGCCTCAGATTAAAAGAGTTTGGGAACCACTGGAATAGACGATAGTCAAATGTGTTCATTAAGTCCTTCTCTCTCTGGTACCAAAATCAACTGAAGAGGCTGTTTCAATCTAAATGTTGCACTCCAGATATTCATTTACACTGCTTTATTCTTTCTAGCGTATTGTCAAGCATATATATATTATTTTAGTTATCATCTTCCATTTTTTATCATTTTATGTTAGTCTGTTTGTGTAAATCATTTTCAACCAATTATTCTTTTATTTGCTAGTGTTTAGAATATTTGTAAAGTAGACAACCCAGTTCGTTAGATTATTTTGTTTCTTATTTATTTACACGGTTTTACTTGTTTTAATTATCGACCATCACAGCCTGTATGCAAATTGATGTTCATTTATTTATCTGTATTCGTTTCAAGTTCGTTCAGTTATTCATCCCAAATTTTAGTTTACCTAAACGATTACACTGCTTATTATTGTATTCAAACAAGTATCTTTGACTGTCACAACTTTTAGCTTGCCACCAAATTTAAAAGGTCTTTTGTATTCTCATGGGTCTACCAAGTTTTGATAACCAGACATGGGTTATTTTAAGTTAGTGTAGCCATATTCAAATGAAATAAAGTCATTACTTCTTTTCTCTGACTGGTGCAACTTGGAAGTATAATTGCAAGTGTAATACTTATTTTATGTTAAGACCACTTTTGTGTTACTTCTGCACAGTTGACCTTTGGCTTGAGGTCAGTAAAGTCAATTTCTGCTTAATGTCTTGTAAATATGTGTATAAATAAAAACTGTCTAGTATAGGAAGCCAATCTGGTTACCTTGTTTTTGTAAATTTATGTTCCAAAGAGTTTTATTTTATAAAAGCCAGTGGATTTCAACCTCTGGAGCTCTGAAAACCCTTTTCATAAGAGCAAAGTCCTTGTGAGCTTTAACCTTATGCCCACCAACAACTTGAACGTGATGGAATGAGCTCAGTATAAATCTGGTGAAAAAACGAGATATTAGACTATATAATTTAAACCATATGTTAGAATCAGGCAAGTAAATCTTTATTTGTTTAATTTTTGCTTTTTATTGTCTTTACTATGCAGGTCCTACAATTATTGCAACAGTAACTAATTCCCTTCCCAATATCACAAATGTGGGAGAATGTAAGTGAGGCAATTTCTTAGAGACTGCGCAGGGAGGTAGAAAGGAATAATAAGAAATTTAGACACAGAGCAATATATAAAAAAAAAAATTAAAGAGAATGAGAATAAAGAAGTCCAGACAAAGAATAGTGCAGACGAATAAAAGACTGGAAGAGCTAGACTTTGCAATAGGAGGAGTTTTAAAGAGTTAGTTAGAGAACAGTATCTGAGAGTAGAAGTATGAGAGGATAAAATACATTTTAACTGATAGGAATGGAAGTTAGAGCAGTAGATGAAGTTGCATTCGGACGCGAGAGAGTTAGTAGGTGAAACTGGAAGTTAAAGAAAATTGGAGAAAAGCAGCAGAAAAAAAAACTGATGCAAAAGAAGAAGAGATTTTGAAACAGTGAAGAAGCAGAGATTAGTAGAGAAGGTGATGAGGACATGAGAGCCTAAAAAGGCTAAGGAAGTGAATGAAATATTTATTAACAGAGATTTGATGACGTGAGTACTGAGTGAAAATAAAGACGTATCGATCTTAAACACTTATTGGAATGTCTTTACTGTAATAGGATGAAACCATGTTTGAAACACGTGCTCGTGAATCATTCCCATTAATGGACTTTATTCATGTTTGCCACCTAGGGCATGACCTACTGTCTATCTCTCTGTGACTCCAGATATCAGGTTCATAAAATACCCCTCAGTGTGAATAAGAACTTTGCTATATAAACAAACATTCCAGATTCCTACAGCTCTTGTAACTAAATAAGATGGTTGTAATTGACCCATCGTCTAGCGATAAATAATTTAATCTGCACCTAGCATTTTAACCATACAAATTGTAGACTAAACAAGTCGGCTGAGTTTGATATTGACGGACCAAACAAATATGACATTTTCATATGAATAAACTAAATGGTGCTCATATCAGTTTCTCCAGATATAGAAGTTAACTTATTTACTTCATCTGATCTTGCATTTCAAGTTCCCTTCCCTATATTCGGTCACAGATGATTACGATTTTTGAGAGAATACACTGGATTCTTTATATGTTGCTGCGTTTACATTATTAATCTTGTTTTATTTTTGATATTAGGAAATCCAAAATTGACCTAAGTAAAAACTATATATTTTAAGTAAAACAAATAGATAAGAAATAAGTTGTATAATAATACGAAACTGGAAAATTTTTATTCAGGAAAACTAAAAGAAAAGATTACTTATTCCTATGAAGAAACTGAAATCATATTATTATTGTACGTGTATCAATACATTTTCAATATACCACCTCAAGCTTAATATAAGCAGAAAACTAAACTACTGAATTTTGAAAGAAAAATGTTATTTGAATATATTCTGTGAAGTACATATATATGGCTCTTATGTTTGACTAACTTGGAAGGAAGTCACTGTAGAAAGAATGGACATGGTTTAACATTATATTTTATAGGAAATAAATGGAAAAGGTAAGTGCAGTCCGTTATTATAGAGCAATTTATGATACGAAGATATAACAGTTAATTCTTATCGGTAGGAGAATTTTAACACGCATATTATAATTATTATCAACATCTGAAATACTTTCTGTTTTTCATTTCATTTTGGGCGTCAAGATATACACCTCGTCGCCCTTTCTAGATAAACTTAAAAGAGATAGCCAATTATCGCAACACTATCTAACAATCGCAGCACCAACTATTTATATTAAAAGTACTGTATAAATACTAATAGTATCCAAAATACTTCGTAGGCTAGTTCTTAGAAAATTAAAGCTTTTTTTCATTATATTCTAAACATAGAAGAGAAAAATATTTTTTATTATGTTTTATTTAATTGATGTATAATTTTCTTTGAGCATATTTTTTAGAATAAGGTTTTTTCATGAAATTGCCGTTACACAGAAAGCCTTTGCACAGAAGAGATGCTGATGACGTCACACGTGCGTCACAGAACGATAGAAACGGAACCGGTGTTTACAAACCTACATTCACCGGGTAGATTGTTATTTAATTTATCAAACGCGACGCCAGTTTCCCGTGCTTCTTACTCCTCATAGTTTATAATTTAAATAGAAATGATGATATCGTTATACCTGTAATTTGCCCAGTAATTCTGTTCTGGTTTGAATGCAACCATCAAAGACGACGTAAAGTACAAAATTATGATTTTGTATTAAATCAATATATAAAGTTTTTCATTCGAGAATGCTATTACTAAAAAAATAACAACTTTAACTCCAACGTAGTTGTTTTCAATTTGGTAAACGAACATTCCACGAAAAATGATTGTCACAACTGTCAACATTATTCCCAAAAACTATAATACGACATAGTGATCAACCATTTCCGCCATATTGCTCTCACAGGGAGAGTGGGAAGGGGTAATGGGAACCACAAGTGACCTTATGTTACCCGAGGCTGAAAAAGGGAGCATTAACAAACAATACTTAAATACAGGAAATAGTTAACGATTTTATTGCCCTCATCTCCCCTTGGAAATAGTTCAGCTGTCTATTTTGGGTAATTAAAAACAGGAAAGTTTGGGGATTTACAAGTTGAATCACCAATGATCTTCAATAGCACAAACCAACAATATATGATAAAAACAAATCAGCACGCAGTACAGTTTACAATTGCAAACAGATCAAATAGTCTATATAAAAACGAACTTTGAGATATTTGATATTTATGAACACCTACAACAGAAATTTAATAGCAATTTTTAAACTTGAGAATAAAGACAGCTTAAAAAAAATGACGTTGTTCTTTAGGTTTATGCGTTTATTACAGGTAGACGAACTTTCTTTGATCAACAGTGTATGGTTTGATGAAATCCAGACAAGAACTTTTGTTCAAAGTTCCATGAGTTCATAAAGTCATGTAGGCGCATATTTTTTATTTCCACATGGATTTAAATCCAGAATGAATCACCGAAAACTCTTCATAGATGGATCTCAGTGTTTCCTGCCGAACTTTAGTTATAATAAGAAGATAGTCTGTTCCCCTAACAACAGTTACGAAATGGTGTGTCGCTTCTTAGTAGGTGCTGTTTTGTGGAACATTAAACTGGAAATGTCCAATCAGTCACTTGTTTGTTTAAAGTAAAGCTACACAAGAATTATTTGAGCTAGCCAGATCTAATTTTCAACTGACAGACCAGATGGAAGACAGCTAGTCAACAACACCCGCCAGCAACTCATTGTCTGACCGAATAGTGGAATTTCAACGTCTATCACTCTTATAACGCATTTATTTATAACAAAGACAGGCAAATATGTACACAGAAAGATAAATTTCGTCAATCAAACGTAAACTTCTATATACCTATTTGTCTAAATATCCATAATTTTGAAAGCCACTCTTAACTTTTCCAGAAGAAACTTTACAATATGACATATAATCATAACCCACTTTCAATATTTCAACACATTCTGCCAGACTGGATGTAATGAGTTCTGGACTTTAAAAACTGTTTGGCATAGCTTGATCGTCCTGAAGGCAAAAACTCGCGCGCATGTTTGAGTTCTTGAAAGCACTTGCAAGAGTAATAGTGGGATTTCAACGTCAGGCACTCTTATAACGCACTCATGGCTCTAAAGTGTGCGTGACTTTGCGGCAATGGGAAGTGAACTATGGACCCTCGGACTTAAACCTGAGAAAGACAACTGATATTAAATTAAATCCCAACCCTAAAAAACGATTTCAGTTCTTTTATAACTGTCTTTTACTATAAATTAAGAATAACGTTATTTGTTTTCCAATTTTGTGCTTTAGTTCCTTTAGCGTTTATTTCATGTATATAACTACTGCCGAGATGTCACATGTTGGAATTGAAAGCAGCTTATCAAATTATTTATATAATAATTCGTTACAAATGACCGATTGATTTGAGACAGTTATAACATACATGCAAACTTTATACACAACAATACACACAATACATCGTTATATTCCTAAGTAAGTGTATTTATAGACCATTTGGTTAAGTTGTATAAAAGGAGTTGGTTCAAACAAGATTATTCATTTCAAGCTCTATTGCATGATATGGTGGATTAGTTGCCATAGTAACTGATACGTTTCCAAGTGACTGTTTTTCTGACAGTATGTTAAAGCACGCGAAGCACTTGTATTTCTTACTTGGGAAGGGATAAATATTTTCTTATTTACATGGATTAACAGTTCTTGTTTTCGACTTTTATTCTTTTTTCGTATTTGGTAAAAGCTTGCAAGAACGCACAACTGTGCGTGTGAGCTTCTTTAGACAGCCTGGTTCCAGTAATTAAAGTTTTAACATATAAATAAACTAGTCCAAGTGCTATTGTTAAGTACCTTGAGCTCTTTTGAACACTGTGTTAGAATATGTCGAGGTCAGCAGTTCATCTACATTCAAATTTGTTCTAAGAACAAACAAAAACTACAATGTCAAGCAAATATGTTCACAGAAAGATAAGCTTCATCAATCAAATGTAAACTTTTACATACATATTTGTCTAAAAATCCATAATTTAGAAAGCCACTCTTCACGTTTGCAGAAGAAACTTTACGATATTACTTAAAGGATCATAACCCACTTTCAATATCTCAACACATTCCGCCAGTCTGGATGTAGTGTGATCTGGACTTAAAAAATTGTTTGGCGTAGCTTAATCTTTCGGAAGACTGAAGCTCGCGCGCGTGTTTGAGTTCTTGAAAGCACTTGCAAGGTCAATAAGGAACTCATATTCCAAATCTTGAAAGCACTTGCAAGAGTAATAAAGGACTCATATTCCAAATCTTGAAAGCACTTGCAAGGGTATTAAAGAACTCATATTACACATCCTCCTTGCTTCACTTTTTATCTTTACAAAAATATAAAAAAGTCAACTGCAAATGGGCATAATACCAGTACCATAAGCCGGTAATGAAAATATTCCAATACAGTACAATCATGAAAATATTCCAATACAGTACAATCATGAAAATATTCCAATACAGTATAATCGTGAAAATATTCCAATACAGTACAATCATGAAAATATTCCAATATAGTACAATCATGAAAATAATCCAATACAGTACAATCATGAAAATATTCTAATACAGTACAATCATGAAAATAATCCAATAAAGTACAATCATGAAAATATTCCAATAAAGTACAATCATGAAAATATTCCAATACAGTACAATCATGAAAATATTCCAATACAGTACAATCATGAAAATATTCCAATACAGTACAATCATGAAAATATTCCAATACAGTACAATCGTGAAAATATTCCAATACAGTACAATCATGAAAATATTCCAATATAGTACAATCATGAAAATAATCCAATACAGTACAATCATGAAAATATTCTAATACAGTACAATGATGAAAATATTCCAATAAAGTACAATCATGAAAATATTCCAATACAGTACAATCATGAAAATATTCCAATACAGTACAATCATGAAAATATTCCAATACAGTACAATGATGAAAATATTCTAATACAGTACAATCATGAAAATATTCCAATACAGTACAATCATGAAAATATTCCAATAAAGTACAATCATGAAAACAATCCAATACAGTACAATCATGAAAATATTCCAATAAAGTACAATCATGAAAACAATCCAATACAGTACAATGATGAAAATATTCCAATACAGTATAATCAATCGTAAATACAATCAAATCGCAATGAACAAAAACAAAATAAAAATTGTGTACCAGTTGAAGAACAGTTTCAAAACGTATAATCTTGAAAAACAAAAGATAACTACGGAAGTAGCATCTAAAATACATTACGGATATTTCGCTTCTTCAATTTATTTCTAAACAACGCAAACAATAAAAAAGTAATAATAACAAAGTGGGGAAGATCTGAATGATTAAACCTACTACCTCCCAAATCATTTTACCCTTCACCATCCCCGGGTGGTGGTGAATCAATTAGAAAACAAAGAATGCAAAAATACAAATATTTAGTTATATATTTTAAACCTTATCATAATAACGGAGTCACTACTCAATGGCAGAATACAAATATAAATATTGCAATAACATAACTGAACTATAATTCGTAAACTACCATTATAACCCATTTCTCTACACATAAACCTAAATAAACATGGTATCGAAACAGTAACATAAAACTAAGTTGCCCAATATATCTATATAGTTCAATAATATGCCTAGCAGAAGTAAAGGCTAAATTGAAATATGCAATATTCAGGATCAAGTAACGTATTCAGTTATATCATCAGTCCTACAAATGGAAGAACTAGCTGTATTCACTTAGATTACCAGCACTACAAATGGAAGAACTAGCTGTATTCACTTAGATCACCAGCACTACAAATGGAAGGACTAGCTGTATTTACTTCGATCACCAGCACTACAAATGGAAGGACTAGCTGTATTCACTTAAGATCACCAGCCCTACAAATGGAATGACTAGCTGTATTTATTTATATCACCAGGCCTACAAATGGAAGAACTAGCTGTATTCACTTAGATCACCAGCACTACAAATGGAAGAACTAGCTGTATTCACTTAGATCACCAGCAATACAAATGGAAGGACTAGCTGTATTCACTTAGATCACCAATCCTACAAGTGGAAGAACTAGCTGTATTCACTTAGACCACCAGCCCTACAAATGGAAGAACTAGCTGTATTCACTTAGATCACCAGTCCTACAAATGGAAGAACTAGCTGTATTCACTTAGATCACCAGTCCTACAAACGGAAGAACTAGCTGTATTCACTTAGATCACCAGTCCTACAAATGGAAAAACTAGCTGTATTCACTTAGATCACCAGCACTACAAATGAAAAAACTAGCTGTATTCACTTAGATCACCAGCACTACAAATGGAAAACAAGCTGTATTCACTTAGACCACCAGCCCTACAAATGGAAGAACTAGCTGTATTCACTTAGATCACCAGCCCTACAAATGGGTGAACTATATCAAGTTAGATCATTAGACCTACAAATGGGTGAACTAAATCAAGTTAGATCACCAGCTTTACAAATGGGTGAACTATATCAAGTTAGATCATTAGACCTACAAATGGGTGAACTAAATCAAGTTAGATCACCAGCCTCAAGTCGGTTAGATCGCTATACCTATGGTTCTAGACGTACCCTGAATTGTGTTGAAAGTATAGAAACACTGTTACTTTTCACATGGCAAAGATAGGTTTACTAACGATGTTAATAATTTTTGTATCATTGAATTGTCGTTATTCAAATATGAGTTCTTCAATTTCATATAAATGGTTTCTTTAATACTTGAAGTCCATTTATCATAATTAGCTCTGGTAATAAGCCAGGTTTGTATGGTTTCAAAAGTCTTCAAAACCGTATATACCAGCATTTCAAACGTCACATTTTTGTCTTGTCGAACGTGACTTAAACTGCAACAGTATTATGAAATGCATGCTAAGTTTTCACGCGTTAAGAACCCCTAGAAGGCTGCTTAAACCCAATACGGCGTATAACAACAGGGATTAGAAGGATACGAAAAACCATTTAGCAGCAAACATTTCAAGATAATCGTCAATCTATAGCTTAAGATGAACGACACTCTAAAATTAGAGACTTCAAGAATACATAAAGATAAACTAGCAATATCAGTAATGGATTTTGTAATCATAGAATAACTAACAAAAATAAAATCCCCCCCCCCCCAAAACAAAACAACAAAAACAGAAAGAAAGAAAGAAAAGGAACATAACCACCTAAGCCCGTGTCATCTCACGAAAACTTAGTGTTGTATCATGATGGCAATATCTGAACATTACTTTCATGTCTTGTCTATTCAAGCTAGTGTAAAAAAAACAAAAAAAACATTAAAGGAGATTCAATATAGTATTATTGAATCGCCACTGTTTTCTGACTAAGCTACTAATTCCTTATTTCCAAGTGTTAAAATACAACTGCGTTTATTAACACTGGATTTGTACCCATTAATTAAAGGTGTTCAAAATTAATGACGTGTAATTATCATATTTTCAAAGAAGTCTGCGAGTACTTTTAGTTTAATTGTGTGAATTTGTTACTAGCGTACTTGATGAAAAGGTTTGTAAAAGCTTGCCCTTGTAAGTATGTACACGAAAGAGTTGTTTCCATAAATGCTAAGTTATTTATTTTTAATATACAAACTCAAGATACACTGTCGGAGCTGTTTAATGGGCTTTCGTTGTTAGGGTGTACTGTGTGAAGTGTTGTGTATACTCGTGTCAAGTTCTTAAAAGAAAACTAAATCTACTACAAGTGTTTATGAGTTCTAAGTGAAGTGTACTTTTTATAAAAGCATATTCTACAAGTATATATATATATATACTGCACTCGTAGACAAAAGTTTTATAGCAACTTTTTCTTATTACTTCCTAAACGTAAAAGATAGGAACGCCAATGAAGTACAAGAATTGCTACACAGTGCCTGGCTCTTGTACCTTCTGATAATAAGTACCATAATATATGGATAGTTGACCAACAAATTAGTTTAAATTTCTTGATAAAATTCTCTGGGAATTTCTGTACTTATTAAAAAGAGCAGGTGTATTTGTATTTTATATTTACGCCATAGCTATTAAGGCCGCAATTCTTAATTTTGAATTACTGACTAAAGGAAGACAGCCAGTCAACAACACTCTACCAACCACCATCCACGCTAATGGATTGATTGTTATTATTATAACGCATCCACAACATTTTGTGGTATCACACATTGTCGGACTAAAAATAGAGAGCTCTACCACATGGCCGCGCCCAAAGAGTAGATGAATACCACCCGTAGAGGTACTAAAAATTCCTGTTTATTCCAGTGTACTATTTCACTGATCCCGCAGAGAAGCTGAAAATGTGAAACGTATTAGACTGAACAAACTAAAACACTATATGGTACTTACCGCTAATCCAGCCTAATTAACCGTCACTATTGTAGATTCATGAATTATACATTAAATTAATAAACCGGCTTCAACAAATCAAATGACAGCTGAATTATGATGACATAGTCCTTACTCCTCTGCCATAACTTAGAGATCTATATGTAGGGTTGGTTGGGCTTACTGACTTTCATAGAACCACCTTACTCATCGCCCCCCCCCCCTCAGCTTTTAGTTCTCACAAAGTGCTAGAATATGGTGCCTGCTGCATATCATGCCAATTCAAGAATTTCGCCATATAAGTGAAAAATAATATAGATAGCATTGATTCCATGTTTCAGATCGCGACATCACAGTATCTATGTTCACGAGGAAATGGCACGCATTTTTTGCTAGGTCAACGACTTATAAATACACCTGCGGCTGACCACACAGAGGGACTTCATCCCACGCATGCACACTCTTTTAAGATTAATATAATGCTCTTATAGAAGCAGGAAGGTATCTCATGAGATATAAACAATTAATTCTTGGAATTATTTGTGTTCTCTACCCTTGTCTTGCAGTCGGGTCATTTGTCAAAGTTTGAAGTAATTACGTTCTCTGTTCTGAAGCCCCCAGTGGCACAGCGGTATGTCTGCAGACTTACAACGCTAGAATACGGGTTTCGATACCCGTGGTGGGCAGAGCACAGATAGCCCATTGTGTAGCTTTGTGCTTAATTACAAAACAAACAAACTCTGTTCTGAAAAGAATTCTAGTTCTAAAATGATATGTGATGGACCTACCTTTTTGGACATCATTTCGCAAATAACCAAACTTATCTTATTTGAAGAAAAAAGACTAGAAATACATTTTTACAGTGTCCACCAAAAACTGAAATTTGAATATGATTTTTATTCTAAAAAAAATTTGCTTCAATGCTTATACTAAATAGTTTATTTGTTTCTCTGTAAAAATACAAATTATATATCTATGTATATTACGCTCAATATTCAAAGCATCTAAATAAGTTTAATTTTGGGGGACAACAAAGGTTGAACACAATGAAAAAACAGATTTTGAATGAGTATTATACAGATAATTATATGTATACAAATTTTTGTTGGTTTTAGTTTTAAGAGGTTGACTATTGCTCTTATAACGCACCCACGACTTAAAGTGTGCGGAATATTTTGTGTTATCGCAAGGTTAGAACTCGGCTCATCAACTCTGAATTCCAAGGATCTGCCACAGTGCTAACACACTCCCCGTATACAGTGTTGTTTGTTCTGTTTTTGGATTTCGCGCAAAGCTACACGAGGGCTATCTGCGCTAGCCGTCCCTAATTTAGCAGTGTAAGGCTAGAGGGAAGGCAGCTAGTCATCACCACCCACCGCCAACTCTTGGGCTACTCTTTTTACCAACGAATAGTGGGATTGACCGTCACATTATAACGCCCCCACGGCTGAAAGGGCGAGCATGTTTGGTGGGACTGGGATTCGAACCCACGACCTTCTGATTGCGAGTCGAGCGCCCAAACCACCTGGCCATGCCGGGCCGTATACAGTGTTTAAAGTGGTTCAAAAAAGGTGGCGTTACGGATTTTTTTTTGGGGGGGGGGTCATCTTGGTTGCCGATGCTAAACGTATTTTCTTTGAATTTTGCTTATGAGGAGTTGAGGCCGTTATTTTTTCTTTTGTCCTTTAAGTAAAAATACGTCCTGAAAGAAAAAATTCACGGCATCTTTGTAGGTTTTATTATTATGTTTTTTTTCCTTTTGCCGGCATATCATACTGTCAGTTTTTTTTACCGGTATTCGTACGGACGAATACTGCTCCACTTTAATCACTGCTCATATAATTTTTTATATACGATAAAAAATACTTATAGTGTGCCTGTATTATTCTTTACACTGTTGTATGTCAAATTCTTAATGTATTGAACTGTTTTTTTTTGTTGGTTTTACACCTCAGTAATTACTTTAATTCAATGATTATCTGTAATGTATTTAATATGTGGTGCATCGTAAATTTTGTTTCCTTGTGTCGTTATTTGTCCGTTTGTATTGTGATTAAGGCTCGTAATACCTATTAGAATTGGAATTTTTCAATCTGAAAGGCATTTTATGTGCACATGAGTTAAAATAACAGGTCAGAGGCCTCCTAGGGTTCACTTGCAACCATCCCTAACCAGGGGGAAGGCAGCCAGCCATCAGCATTCTCCGCTACGAGGGATTTGTCCATTTCTTTGAACCGACTAACGGGATTGACTGTTACATTCGTAACGCGCCTGATGCTGAAAGTGAACTATGCGTTCAGCGGCATTACGTCTCGAACGCTCGACTCTCCGATACGCTGCTCCACACGTTTACAACTAGACCATGCCAAGCCTACTTTGTGGACGTATGAGTATTACAGTTTGATTCCGTCATGCTTTCTTGCATTTTGTAAAAATTTACATAAGTTGCACAATTTTTTGGTGAAGTGAGCGTCATTACACATTTTAGCTAGATAACTTATTTATAACCTAACCTCAAAAGATTCAATTCATCTTTAATCTGTGGATTTTTTTTAAATGTTAGATTAAAGACAAAACAATAACAATAAACAGGAAACGAATAAAATACTTAACTCTTTAAATGAGCTCTTACATAATACATAATACTTATATTCGAGGCAGAAAGCGAAGAGACGAGCGCGGTCACTACTCCGAATGTGAATCAGAAGGTTCGCGATTCTCATTATGTAGCCTCGAAAACACACGTTCGCACGAATCATTGTGGAACTTTGCGCAAACTTCTGAATCTAACAAACAAAAAGTGAAACACATCTCATGCATGCAGATATAAACACGGATTGTTTTTGTTTGTATTTTATATACATGTTTTGACTATTTCATGCATATATATGTTTTGACTATTTCATGTGATAACGTGGTTTAATATGATATCTACTTGAAATCATGATGATAATAATTTTTTAGTTCATTCTTTCATTTGTCTATAAATCCAAACACTAAATTTCAATAATTTAGCGTCAAAACATAACTATTATAAACCGCATAAATGTACACAGCATGGTCACAAGTAAATAGACACCACCTTTTCAGAAAAGATGAATTTTTTCAGTCATATTCACATGAATTAATATATTTATAATTTAATTAGTATCTAGTAGATCTTCCTTTCGCTTCGTGAAGTTCGTTGATCCTTTGGGGCATCGTGAGAATCATCTCGTCAATTTTAGATTGTGGGTA
>NW_013666503.1:338728-341342 GCF_000517525.1 Limulus polyphemus
ATAGTGCTCTGTGAACACAAATTAATTAGCATAAATCAGTTAAATGACGAAAAATTAGGTGTCTATTAACTTGTGACTACTCAGTGTATTTCTACAAAGCATGCAATTCGTTTTGTTTCTTAAATAAATTAACATGAAGTAAGGTAGTATTGAATATCAAGTTTTATTTTTAAATAATTTAGCATTAAGCAAGGTAATATCGAATCTCAAGTTATATTTTTAAATAATTTAGCATGAAGCAAGGTAATATTGAATCTCAAGTTTTATCTTTAAACAATTTAACATGAAGCAAGGTAGTACTGAATTTCAAGATTTGACTTTATGAGGTAACATATTCCTCTGAGTTAGTACATGTAAACCCACCGTACTCAGTGTCATGCTTCATTTGTTTTGCACGCAATAGAAACATCAATATGCTGACTGACATTACAGAATTTTAGGATACTGTATGTTAGATTAAGAGCAAAGCACTCAATGGGTTTTATATGCTGTGACCGGGGATCGAATCCCCAAATCTACCGTTATAAGTCCTCGTGCTTACCGCTGAGATATTGCCTGGCATCTTAAGGAAAGATCACTGACTGATAGTTTGTAAAGGTTCAAACAAGACCACAAACACACATAAAATTTAAGCTTTCTAAGACTCGTTTCGCAAAGACACGCTCCTTACTTTGGAGGCTGTGGGTGGGCTATAAAGCAACAGTTAAATCCCACTATTAGGTCATTCAAGGGAAGTCTAAGAGTTACCATAGGGTGATGTAGACTAGCTGCCTTCCCTCTAGTTTATCAGCTCAAAATTATAAACAAATATGCTCAAAACTATAAACCAAAACTTTTCAGTAAGGCTGTAATGTGGGGTAAAAATAATAGAAAATAATGTTTTAAATATTGTGGTAAACTACACATTTATGGGTAAGACTTAATTACATAACCTGCCGTGAGTGTTTCTATCAGTCTGTACTTGACAAATTACATTTTGGTAAAATAATGAGCTTTACCATAAAATGTTCAGTGAGGGGTTGCGTTTACATGAGAACCACAGTGCAGAATATAAACTTAATAAACTAACCTTATTTTTTCCGAGGACTTTGAGGACCACACCACGAATATAAACCTAACAAACTAAACTTATTACTGTTCTTTTCCGAGGACTTTGAGGACCACACCACGAATATAAACCTAACAAATTAAACTTATTACTGTTCTTTTCAGAGGACTCTGAGAGCTACACCACGAATATAAACCTAACAAACTAAACTTATTACTGTTCTTTTCAGAGGACTTTGAGAGCTACACCTAGATATATGAATTTAACAAATTATCGTTGTTACTATTCTCTTCCGATGACCTGGAGAATCACACCGCGGAATGTAAACCTAATAAAATAATCTTATTATTGTTCCCTTCCAAGGACCTTAAAAGCTACACCTAGAAGTATAAATTTCACAAACCAACGTCGTTACTATACCTTCCCGAGGACTTTAAAGCTACACCGCGGAATAAATAAACAGCTCGTATTTCTTTGTTTATTTTGTCTTCGGATTTGCACTTGTCTGTTGATCACTTCACCAACTTTCCGAGCGTTAAGTTTCTGTCACGTGCTTTTCTCATTATTTTTATGTGTGAAGGGTACATCACAGTTCGCCGGTTTCTATACTCCACAACAAACAATTTCTGTCAATGGTCAGCATTAGAGGTTACTGATTTTTTTTTGATGATCTGCAAAACACAGTTTTTGTTAAGAATTAACGTCAACGATTATGATTTCTTCTGTTGCTCTAGGAAACATAGTCCGTGTTAACAATTAACATCAAATATTGTGATTTCTTTTGTTACTCTGAAAAGCATAGTCCATGTTAACAATTAACATCAAATATTGTGATTTCTTCCAGTACTCTGCAAAACATAGTCCGTGTTAACAATTAACATCAACGACTGTGATTTCTTCTGTTACTCTGAAAAACACAAGCTGTGTCAACAATTAGCATAAAATATTGTGATTTCTTCTGCTACTCTGTAAAACATTGTTAATAATTAACATTGTGTTTTTCTTCAAAACATAAGTTGCGTTAATAATAAACATTAATTAAAGATTGCTGACTTCGTTTTATAATTTTACAAAATGCAGTCAACATCAATCAGTAAAAATCACCTTGCTCTACTTTTCAAACAATTGTAGGAACGAGCATTCATCGTCTAGCCAATGAACGAATCTTGGGAGTAATGTGCTGACTACTGGTAAAGAGTGCTCTATTACAACGAAGAGAAAGTTAAAGTATACGTTACATGTGGTATGCATCAGTATGAAATATAAAATCTGAACTTTAGAAAATATACGAGAGAATTACGTTAGATATGTATGCTTACTGACAACAAATATATTATAGAAAATTTTTTTACGTATTTGAAAATGTTTAGAACGTGTTTATGTCAGTACAGTAAATATTTAACATTGATTTATTGTTGTTTGATCAATATTTTTATGGAAAGAAAAGGAGATGAAGTAAAATATTTATTAAAAAACAAAGTTAGACATATACGTAACGCTATAACTCAACTCTGTGGCCAGGTGGTTAAGGCGCTCGACTCGTAATCTGAGGGTCGCGGGTTCGAA
>NW_013666503.1:342342-355029 GCF_000517525.1 Limulus polyphemus
TTTCACATACTATTGTTTATAACCAGGAGTAGAATTTTACTGCTTTAAGCTTTCACATATTATTGTTTATAACCAGGAGTAGAATTTTACTGCTTTAAGCTTTCACATACTATTGTTTATAACCAGGAATAGAATTTTACTGCTTTAAGTTTTCACATATTATTGTTTATAACCAGTAGTAGAACTTTACTGCTTTAAGCTTTCACATACTATTGTTTATAACCAGGAGTAGAATTTTACTGCTTTAAGCTTTCACATACTATTGTTTATAACCAGGAGTAGAATTTAACTGCTTTAAGTTTTCACATACTATTGTTTATAACCAGGAGTAGAATTTAACTGCTTTAAGTTTTCACATAGAATTTTACTGCTTTAAGCTTTCACATACTATTGTTTATAACCAGGAGTAGAATTTAACTGCTTTAAGTTTTCACATACTATTGTTCATAACCAGGAATAGAATTTTTACTGCTTTAAGTTTTCACATAGAATTTTACTGCTTTAAGTTTTCACATATTATTGTTTATAACCAGGAATAGAATTTTACTGCTTTAAGTTTTCACATACTATTGTTTATAACCAGGAATATAATTTTACTGCTTTAAGTTTTCACATACTATTGTTTATAACCAGGAGTAGAACTTAACTGCTTTAAGTTTTCACATAGAATTTTACTGCTTTAAGTTTTCGTATATTATTGCATATAATCTTGAGTAGATTTACTACTTTAAGTCTTTATATATTACTGTATATAATCAGGGGTAGCCCTACTACTTCAAGTCTTCACTTGATGATATTTGTAATCAAGATTAATGAAATTTTTTAAAAGTCTTTGCGTAAAATGTTATAGAGGTTAATTCCATCGTTTTTAAGTCTCCATAAATGTTGTTTATAATCGAGAGAAAATATATTAATTGTTAAGTTTTCAAGAGTTATTATTTATAAACGTGTTCTTTTTTTCTAGTTTGAAGTACCTTTATTCGTTGTTAAAGATTCACAATAAACTGTTTCAATCGTGACAAAGTTTTAAATTTTTAAATTATCACACGTTATAAGTTCTAAGTTGAAGTGAATTTACTGTTAAATCTTCCTCTGGATGAAGCTCTTACGCTCTAGGAAATAGTCCAGATGTGCTCTCTCTCTCTCTTTGCAGCTACGTGAAGAACTCAGTATAGAATTCATTATAATTTTTTAGTCAATATATCACAAGGTTTACTGCACCAGGAACCTTAGTAACACTCAACGTGTAAAGAGAAAATGAAAACTGTTACAGGCATAACAACCGTATTCACGTCTCGTGCAGTCAATCAGTGATTAAAATGTTATGTGAGGTGAACCAGATTATTCGGACTCACCCATATGACCTCATTCTATATAGTGTGACCTGGGATGTCAGCAAAATGTTGATATACGTGGATATTGTGAAATTATTAGATGCAATTTTCTTCAATATTATCAATTTTTTTGTAATGCCTTAAAATAAAAGCTTTATTTATAACTGTCACGAAAATTCGTATTACCAAGAAAGTGCAGTAAACCGTACGTGAAATGAATGTTGAACAAATATTACTTCCTCGTGTGACATTTAAGGAGTTACTGGTGAATTGTTGTGAAAAATAAATAATTAAATAATGTCCGTTTGTACAGTTTCCATATGTTTCGCTTGTTTGTGTAGGCGGCCGTACGTTCATAGGTGCTAAATGTATATTTGCGATTGTTCTATGAGCTATTGTAGTTGAAGGACAATGGAACAATGTTTCATCTTGATTTAAAACTGCGTCAAATAGTTACAATGTAGCATTTTTTTTGCAGGAGTCAACTTAAAGAATGACTCTGCATACAAATGCAGGGAATTGCAACTAGAAAGACTGGGCGTTGTTTACTCAGGTACTAGTGGTGTCACAACCGTTGTGGCTGTATGAATGTGTTAAGACTACTTACAATGTGGAAAAAGGTCAAAGTGAGTGGAATGGTAGTTGGATTCTATTTCTTACAAAAACCTTTATTTAAAGGAAGTGTTAAGGGTGCGCTGAGTAATCAGCATCTATTATTTGATCCTAGGAAAACTGATATAAGGCACATGATAACTTCCTTAGGGTACTGTGTCAGAGACAGTGGAGGTAAACGTGATTCACAGAGCAAAACTTATCAGAGATTAAAATAAGCAGATAAAACGTATTTTTGCAAGCACAATCAGCCAACCTTCTTTTCAAAGTAATCATTGACATAAATTAGACAATGAAGCATTTTCAGATGAAAATGTCACATATAGTGTCTAGACTAAAGATAGCGTTAAATTCTGTGGTTGTAGTTACGACTGGGGATGGATCAAGTCTTCATGTATAGCTGGCATAAAGAGTTAGTTGTTATAGGTTGGACTAGAAATTACTATCACAGTGTTTAGATTACTAGTTGGTTGGTAATATAATCAATATGATTTTTCATCAAATCAACACTTAGCAATGCTACAGATTCTCAGATGGGAACAAAACCAATAAAACAATAAAATAAAAATTAAACAAAAACAATATCGCAGAGCAACATTTCAAAGTGTACAAATTCCATCATCATGAGCTATAATGGATAGAAATCAAAAGTGTGACATATAATACAGAAATATTAATTGACATCAAATATACGTTAAGACCTGTAATATAGGAGACTGAAATACACATAAAATTTTAAATTAGAATACAGAATTCATAAATAAATTATAGGTTACTATTTAGGCTTGGAAGGTAATTTGTAAAGGATAAACTTTTTTCAATTAAAGTTCATTTTTGAACAGTTCTGAGGTAAGGATTAATAACTACTTTGTTTGCATAACTTAGTTTCAGGTTTTTATGGTGTCTGGTAGAATCTAGAAGATTTAAAATAAAGAGTTTTTACCGTGTTCTGTTTGTTAATTATTTGTATTTATGACATCGTATATGTAACTGGCGCATTTGACTCTAAACAGATTCTGAATTTTGAAGGAGGCTTCGAAAAGTATTCGTAGTTTATCTGGGATGGATTATTTTTAAGATTTGGGATATAATAAGAGTTCTCTGCTTGCCAAAGAAAATAATGACCAATATTAGCGGATATTTTGAAATAGTATGTGGTTTTCTGGCAGGTTCGATTTTATTAGACGGAAACGTACGTTTTATGGTTTGAAGAAAATGTAAAGGATAATCATTATTTTAAAGGATAGAATGGGTAAAAAGATATTCAGAACAAGTGTTGTACAATCTGTTAAGAAAGCTTAACATGAGGTTACGTTAAAAAAGGTTTAGAATAAAGCTGTCAAAACGAATGTGCAAGCTTTAGAATTGTTTCTCACGACAGACAGATGTAAATTGGTGATATAGTCTATTGACCTGCGCATCTACAGAAATAATGATTTACATTTTTCTTCAATTCCACAGGTTACGTCAGTACAGGAATACTGGGAGTTTAGATATTATTGACATTGCTGTAAACATGTTCGATACTGCGAACGAGTAAGAAAGTGCCACCAACATACCTTGTGCATAAAGTTGGCCTGTATTCTGTAGGACATTTGTCTAGCCTGAGCCACTCATGGCGGGAAAGACATATGTTTAATAGCGTCGATTTTAACGGCGACACCATCGTCACGCCATCTATTTGGTCATAGAGTTGAAACTCAGGAAGACAATATTATTGTTCTTAAGGGTAAGTGTAAGTAGCTATTCAAGTTGGTGATGGTTAAAAACCAATTTTCATTGAGAAAAAAATTAAAATTATTTAAATTGTTTCCTCAAGTTGAATGTTAATGAATTGGGATTCATTGTCAAAGCGAGATATAATATATTATGAATTTTTTTAAATTTATTGGGCAAAAGAAAAAAATATTTAACAACAAATTTGTTGAGTGTAGATGAACTTAGAAACCTGGTTGCAGTTTGTATGCGTAAGATCCAATGCTGGATAGAACATTGTTTTTATCAATTTTAATAGATCAGGGCGAGAACCGGAGGGAAATTATATTTGTCAAATTTCATAAAACAGGTTGAATCTTTTCTTCGCATTTAATGCTGAGTTTCAAATTGCACCCATTCGGTTTCACCTGCTTTAAATTTTGTTTTTCATTGTTTTTTGTTTGTTTGTTATTAAGCACAAAGCTATACAATGGGCTTATCTGTACTCTGCTCATTTAAGGCAGCAAATTCTTTGTGAGAGATTGTGGGAGAAGTTTCATGAGTTATAAAATGAAGATAGAGCAAAGCTTCTAAACCTAATTTTTTACAAAGTTATCCAAGTTTTGATTGTAGTTCTTTTTGAAAATGGATAGTTATTAGTAGGTTTCTAGGTGCATTCAAAAGGGAATAGACATACATATGATAACTCTAAAAATACTCACAGTAGCAAAACAATACTTTGGTTACGTATACAAGCCCATGGAGCTATCCAGCAGAACTGGCCCAAACACTCTTACATCCTCCAGACCCTCCAATAGGTAGGTATACACAACAAAAACTATAACCACTCTGTGTCCATAACAAAGCCCAAAATTATTATCTCGGGATTTTCTAAAAACTTTAATGTTTATGATCTACAAATGAATTTCAAATCATAAGCAGTAATTTAAGTTATGCTCAGCTTTCTTATTTAATTTCTGTTCCACATAATTATAATTGCAAGTATTTGCAATTATACATAACTGCTTACCCTAAGTTAGAGATATTACCGTATATTAATTAATTTTGAAACGTCCCGTTGAAGAAATGTTTGTTGACATATCATTTGTGTTTTTGTTTGTTGATTAACGAAGGGAAGTTTGGCACAGTTTTAGAGATACGATCACATTGTAGTATTCTCTTATCAATATGACTGAAATTAATTTGCAGTTTCTAAATCTCATTTATCAGAATCCACAAGAAATTCCTGGAAAACAGACATTGTAGGTCTTATAAGTGAATATCCTGAAGCAACGGAAGATACTAAGCCTCTAGGAGTTGAAACTGTTGTTATCAGTATTATGTTTCTTTGATCAGCCGTCCGGTGACGTGGTTAAATTTCACGGGACGCTGAACGCAAATGGTCTTTGTCGGACCATTTTTCTGCGTCCCCTATTCAAATTACTCGGTATATCATAGTCCAATGTAATAAAGACGAACTTGCTTCCCTGTACTTTAATTCGCGCCTACAGTTAACCTTTTCACGCCTTAAACAGTGCAACAATACAATGCCTCTACTGAGGGAGTAAGAAAGTTCACGTTCTACTGCTACTGACAATGGACTACTGCGTGAATCCATTTTTACGAAAGTTTTCATTCATTGGTGTTTGAAAGAAACATCCTAGAACGAAACGAAACAGTTACTTAAGCTGGTCATAGAACGAGTTATTTTCCGCGGAAACGATTTTTCTCTTAAGTAGTGTTTATCGTTTCTCTCTCTGTCTGTAAGAGACATTTTCTTTACAACACTTGAAAAATGAACAACATTTATACCAGTTAAGGATCTCTTGCATCACTTACTTATGTTCTGTCTCATTTTATTAAGTAAGAGCGCAAAATAAAATTATTCAAAAATGTGCCCCCCCTCTCCCCCAGTGGGTTAGCGGTAAGTCCGAGAGCTCACACCGCTAAAAACTGGGTGGGCAAAGCACAGATAGTCAGTGTAACTTCATGCTTAACAAGAAATAAACAAACAAATCAAAACTTTGTAACTAGAAATTTTTAAAAACTTAAAAGAAACTAGGTTATTGTCACATATAAGGAAGGCACGAACTCGGCAGAATATAGCTTTTTTAATATTCTCAGGTTTATAAAAATTCAAGAAACTAAAACAAGTGACAACAATACCAGTGATAACTAAATCAAGTGACAACAATGCCAGTAATAACTAAAACGAGTGACAACTATAACAGTAATAACTCAAACAAGTGTTTGTTTAAAGTTAAGCACAAAGCTACACAATGGGCTGTCTGTGCTCTGTCAACCACGGGTAACGAAACCCGGTTTCTAGCATTGTAAGTCCGCAGACATACCGCTGTGCCACTGGGGCACAAACAAGTGATAACCAGTGATAACTAAATCAAGTGATAAGTATAACAGTGATAACTAAAACAAGTGACAACTATAACAATAATAACTCAAACAAGTGACAACTAAACCAGTAGTAAATAAAACAAGTGACAACTATAACAGTGATAACTAAAACAAGTGACAACTTTAACAGTGATAACTAGAACAAGTGACAACTATACCAGTAATAACTCAAACAAGTGACAACTATAACAGTGATAACTCAAGCAAGTGACAACTATAGCAATGATAACTCAAACAAATGAGAAATATAACAGTAATAACTCAAACAAGTGACAACTATAACAATGATAACTCAAACAAATGAGAAATATAACAGTAATAACTCAAACAAGTGACAACTATGACAGTGATAACTCAAACAAATGATAAATATAACAGTAATAACTCAAACCAACTAAAACTAAGTGACAACTAAAACAAGTGACAACTATAATATTGACAACTCAAACAAGTGATAACTATAACAGTGATAACTCAAAAGTAGTTAAACAGTTAACTTCAGAAAAACATGGCTGAAGGAAGACACTTGGTGATCAATATCGGACAAGAAAAACAGGGAAAGAGTTGGAAAGACAAAAGAACAGTATTCTGAAGTTGCTGCAACGCGACACGTTTTAAAAGAAAGTGAAGACATTAACTTTAGAATGAGTGAAGAAACTACTTTTGCTAAAGTAAGTGAAAAGACTAGTGCAATAATTACCTTCTAAACTACCTCAGAAACCATAACTTCTGATAACAAAGATAATTCTAAAGAAGAAACAGCAAGCAGGTAGTGCAAATACATTTGTATTTGATCTCGATAATCCAAAGAAATGGCAAAAAATCAACTAAAAGATGTGACAGTTGTTGAGGTTGAAATCAGTCCAGTACAGCTGCAGATAGCTATTTGATACAGATTTGGTGTTTTGTTCTACTGGAAGAGTTATGTTACAGTTAACTTTTTATTGTCGTTAAACGGAACCAAAACTGAAACAAAAAAGTCAACACTTTTAAGTTGTTTTTAAAAGTCAACAGCTAATTTAGAGGATTTAAAAAAATGGAAGGAATTTGAATCTGAACGGAAAATGAACCAGACAATCCATGCAGAATATTTTCGTCTAATCGTACAAAGAGACAGGACATGTGTAAGCTACTCTAAAAGACTTATTGACTTATAATAAATGAAATTAATATTCCAAATATTATTCTTCGTGGAAGTAACGAGAAATTCTTCATATCAGGAAATGGAAATTTCGTGAAATTTGTTGAATATTCACCATATAATATTATCTTCTGATCAAAGTAACCTACCTACATAGATCAGAACTCAAATATAAACCGAGTAATGAGCATACCTAATTAAATATAATATGAAACTATATTACCTTTAATGATTAGAATAAATTGTTTCATGAGTTTGGTACCCCTGCTTTGATATTTTCGGCTATCAGCCCAATAATATTTCACGTGTTTAACACTGCCGTGTAAGAAAACTGACTATACCAGAAATCAGTAAGCACTATCTACGAAAGAACATCCAGGAGGAGCTGATTCAGTTGTCGTCCAACAAGTTCCAGACTCACGACATCATTGTTACTAGACATGTAAGTATTATTAAGTTCTGCTCAACTCTACTCCAAACATAAGCCACACATAAGATGAAAGTGATAATTTGTTTTGTCATAGTTACCTAGACATCTATGATTGAAGATGGTGAAGTCAGTATCAACGAATTTTTCCTGGGAATTTTGTTACTGAAAGACACAGGTTGGACTAGTATGACCCAAGTTGCCCTTAGCAACGTTAAAGAAACGGTCCTGTCCCAAGTAGACATAGAAAGTCAAGGGTATGAGAGTGAATTCAACATGAAAGTTTTTATGTATCATACCATGTCCATACTCTTACCTTCATGCTGACAACTGTTACACCGAGGCATTGACGGTTTTCGACTCGACTTAAAGCATCTTCTTGTACTTTTCTGCTTCAATATGTTTTCTTGAGAACTATTGCTTCAGTATGTTTTCAGCTAACTGTAAGGACATTTACTAACACAAGACGGAAAAGCAGAATTGATGCTGTTCGTACAGTTTCTGATACCATCAGAAAGAGGATACACTTTCAGAGGATATAGAGGAACAAAGCTGTCTTTAACATTATTTGTCAACACAGTGATTAAATCTGTTGAAGATAGGTTTGAGCAACTACAGGAACACAGTTCATTGTTCAGTTTCCTGTACTACATAAACACAGTTCATTGATCAATTTCCTTACAACAGGAACACAGTTCATTGTTCAGTTCTCTATACTACATGAACACAGTTCATTGTTCAGTTTCCTTACTACAGGAGCATAGTTCATTGATCAGTTTCTTTTACTACATGAGCATCAACACAGCTCATCGTTCAGTTTTATGTACTGCAGAAACACAGTTCATTGTTCAGTTTCATATACTGCAGGAACACAGTTCATAGTTGAGTTTCCTGTGCTGCATTGCTGACTTGTCAAAATGAATTTAAGTAACTGATGTCAGTGCAACAAAACTGTTTAATGTATCACAGGCACTCTCATGCTGAGTGACTAAAATGGCTTTGAAAGAGTATTGGAATGCATGTGCAGACCAGATAAACGTCTTCATTTCCCAACACCTTTGTCACACTGAGAATTCTGCTGACTATTTTTAGTGGAGAAAAAAATCAATCACGTCTCAAACGAGACTGGTTGGACTAACAAAATTTCGATCAAACTTGCATAAAATTGAGCAATTTTGCCTCAGTAAAGGCAAGAAAAATCAAATTTCCATAATTGTTATCTGTGTGTTAACTGTTAGTATAGCATTTCCTTAAACATATATAAAAACCATAGATAAGCAAACCTGATTTAATATGCAATCCTACAGTTTTGGTGCACAATTGCAAGTAAGACTTGAGAGGGTAGATTTAAAACTTCTCTAGGGCGGCAAAATAAGCATCGGGCCTGTTTCAAGTTATGCTTAAACACATGTCAATAACTTAGTCTTTTAACAAACACCATTGTCAATTTTTGTTCGCAACGAAAACAGGAAAAAGATTTCGAATTAAGTACATCTGTTATACTACAACATAAAATTCAATTATCACTTACATACAAACATAGTAGGGTGTAAACAACAGCTTTATTCAGCGCAAATCAACAGAGAGAAATAATAATAGAAAAAAAAAACTTCTCAAGACAAAAGGTCCGTTCAGCAGCTACCAGTCACAAACGTTTTGTGACCGTAGCCTGTCGTGGATCAGCTTGTTATCAGCAGAGGGCGCGAGATCGGATCGCCTTAATTCCTGAATTAACTGGTTCACTGCACTGAAAATTGCGATCAGATGATATATTTTACTTGTACAAAATGATAAATACTTTAACAGTACTTGCAATATTAGGCTCACGGGGCTGAAATCAACGGTAGTGCACAAAATTTGGAGTTTATAAGAGAATACTCGTATGCACTTGTCTTCAGATATTCCTGAACGAATCTAATCCTTTACTTTCATCCCCCCAGTGGCCCAGCGGTATGTCTGTGGACTTACAACGCTAGAATCCGGGTATCGCTACCCGTGGTGGGCAGAGCACATATATCCCTTTGTGTAGTTTTGTGCTCAACTACAAACAAACAAAAACCTTTACTTTAAAGATTTTTATAAATCATTTAGTGAATCGGATAAATAATCGGTGTATAGAATAATTGTGAGATTTCAATCACACTTCGACATAATTCAATTAAATGTTAGTCAGCAATATTTTATAATTGAAATTAAAACTAATATATAAAGTGTAGAAGTAATAGAGATATCCTACACTAATTGCTTCAAACCACGCGTTTTTATCGATACGAAATTATGGTTATGTCACTCACTTTCTTCTGGTTGAAATCAAAACCTTTAATGTAGTTTTAGATTATAGATGAGCACAATGCAATAATAAATGCTGTGTATAGAATAATATCTGTAATGTTTGCAGACATCGTGTACGTTTTAGATAAAATAATAAAAAAAGATATGTTTCTGCCTGTAAACGCAAAATAAAATTTGGCGCTTCAGTAAAAACAATGAGTAAATACCCAGGAATAGGGTTGTTTCTTCTCAGCTATTTCCATAATTTTAGTCGATCCAGCTATTTGCGCTAATTGGCTTTAAAATATCTGAAATGATTTATGTTTTAGAGAAACGATATATCCCATCTAGCAACCTCATTAAAAGTGACTCATCAATTTGAAGTTTGCAGCGCATACTGGAATATTAAACTAATTTTTGTGCAGAGAAACGATACCAACTCCTTGAAAGTTAGCTAATTTTATTTTATTTTCCACGAATGGATTTATTGCTTGTATTTAAGGATGCTTTACGAAACTTCTCGTCATAAACAACTTAGTATTGAAGCCTGATCTGCTAGGACTAAACAGCTGTTCATTATATGTGTAAGTGTAGGAAGGTGTTCTTCGGAAAGATATAAGCTCATTAAAAAATAATTTCTGTTATGACATATGTAATTTAAATAACATTTCACCTTTAAATAAATACCTTTCTCTTACCTAAATTCATGTATGCGCGAAAAAATAATTGAAAATTTATTACGAGGCTCATAATTAGGATAGTTTATTTGCAGTTATTAGCTAATCAGAGTTATCAAAAGAGTAAGTGCTCAAAGTACGTATTGTCTATAAAAAAATCGTATATAATTTTACGTAATGAACGACAAGTTTGTAACAGATAACGGCACTCTGGTAAATGCATAAAGTTTGTAAATGGAATACTAATTCGTAAGAATCATTTCTTAAACAGAACACTCACTGTTTCACGAACCGCAGTTTCGTAAACAAAGCACTCATTGTTTCACGAGCCATAGTTTCGTAAACAACAGCGCTCTAATGAACGAGTGTCGGATTCATGAGCGAAGCAATATTTCACGAGGACCAAATTTATAAATAAACAACAGAGCTTTGCATGATGACTGTCAATCTTAAGCAAACTTCAAACATCTTTGTACTGGACAATGATGTTGCAAGCATCAAAGCTTTTCTTAATTTGTATGAATTTTATAAATAAACAACAGAACTTTGCATAATGAGTATCAATGTTAAGCAAACTTCAAACATCTTTGTACTGGACAAGGATGTTAGAAGCATCAGAGCTATTCTTAATTAGTATCAATTTTATAAATAAATAACCGAGTTTTCTTTAATGATTGAAAGCTTTGGAGCCAAACAGTATTGTTTAATTATTGAGAAAGTTGGAAGGAAACATGAGAGCTAAATGCTTAACCATAATGATTGTTATAAACAAACAACAGAGCTATATGTTTAACAATAGTTACTTTTATAAACAAGCAACAGAGCTATATGTTTAACAATAGTTACTTTTATAAACAAGCAACAGAGCTATATGTTTAAAAATATTTACTTTTATAAACAAGCAATAACTATATGTTTAAAAATATTTACTTTTATAAACAAACAATAACTATATGTTTAAAATATTCCTTTTTATAAACAAACAACAGAGCTATATGTTTAAAAATATTTACTTTTATAAACAAGCAATAACTATATGTTTAAAATATCCCTTTTTATAAACAAACAACAGAGCTATATGTATAAAAAATATTTACTTTTATAAACAAATAACAGAGCTTGTTGACTTACAAGAAAACATTATAAAAATAACAGATATGCATATAATTAACAACAATGAGTTTCATAAACAAACAAAAGGGTTCTCTTTCATTAATATGAACTTTATAAACAGAGCTTGTTTAATAAACAGAATATTTATAAACCAGCAATAGAGTTATATGGATAAATAGTGTGATTTCCTTTTAAACAAAGAAAATCTGCTTGATGAGTTGGGATTCTTTAAGCAAAAAATAAAGCAGACATCTCTTTATTGACTAGAATCTTTAGAACCGAAAAAAAAACTTTGTTTGGCAAGTATGAACTTTATAACTAAAAATAGATGAAATTGCCGAATAAGAAAGAATTTTACAGAAAAGAAAACTACACAACTTGTCTAACGAGAATACATTTTACGAATAAACATTAGAATTTTGTGAAGTGAGTATGAATTTTATAAATAACTAAAAAGCTCCATTTGACGAGAAACTTTGTTAACAAACAACAGAACTCAGTTAAATGACCAGGAGCTATACAAGTAAACAACAGATCTTTGTGTTTAATAATTATGAAACTTGTGACTAAACAACAGAGCTATGTGCTTATCAATTATAAAACTTGTGAATGAACAATAGAGCTATGTAAATACCAACTAAGAAGCTTGTAAATAAACAACAAAGCTGTATGCTTATCAACTATAAAACTTGTGAGTAAACAACACAGTTGTGTGAATAACAACTACGAAGCTTGGGAATAAACAACAAAGCTGTGTTAGTAACAACTAAGAAGCTTGTGGATAAACCAAAAAGCTGTATGTTTATCAACTATAAAACTTGTGAGTAAACAACACAGTTGTGTGAGTAACAACTACGAAGCTTGGGAATAAACAACAAAGCTGTGTTAGTAACAACTAAGAAGCTTGTGAATAAACCAAAAAGCTGTATGTTTATCAACTATAAAACTTGTGAGTAAACAACACAGTTGTGTGACTAACAACTACGAAGCTTGAGAATAAACAAC
>NW_013666503.1:356029-372524 GCF_000517525.1 Limulus polyphemus
CTGTGTGAGTAACAACTAAAAGGCTTATGAATAAACCAAAAAGCTGTATGTTTATCAACTATAAAACTTGTGAGTAAACAACACAGTTGTGTGAGTAACAAGTAAAAGGCTTATGAATAAATGACAAAACTGTATGCTTAAAACTATGAAACTTAAAAATAAAAAACAGAGATGTTTATAAGAGCATTAATAATGTAAACGTAATATTATGGTTCGGTGTAATGTGTATCACTACACTGGATATACAACACTATGTTCCACAGTTTCAACCACGTATTCAAAACTCGTTCATATATAAGAGTGGAATGTTATTGCACTGTTTATGATGTATAAATAAAAAGTGCTTAGAAGTGAAGAAAGAATAGATGTTGCCAAGAGTAAAGAATGTTAAGTTACTGATTCAAAGAAATAACAATAATATGTAATTGTAAAAGTCCACTTTTTTCGGAGATGCAATTCATCCGCGTTATGCATTCTACAAATGTCTAAGGAGACAAAATAGCAACAAGGTATACCTGGCGGTATAATTTGTCTAAGTTAGTGGTAAGGTCAGATAAATGGTTCATTTCTGCAAGCTAATAAGATATTAAGATACAGGTGGAATTACCTCTTTCATTAAACTAATGGGGAATCCGTGACTGTCTGTCTTCGTGCTTGGACAGCTGATTCTGACAGGCTGCATCTCCTACTAAAGAAGATAGGAAGAGAGATACATCAAGACTGTTATGCCAGCTTCAAAGTATTTGTAAAACAACCTTGAAGCAAAATCACCTTGATAAGGATCTTTTGTAACGTCATCTGAAATTCACGCTAATAACTTTTCTCTGACGTCATCACCAAGGGATGTAATGAAATTATTCCCGAATTTCACGAGCACAATGCTGCTCATGAAAACAGCATTGTTAAGAGAATAATAAAATTTGATAATCAATAACAATTAAAGATTATAATCATACAAGCGAAGACAGCCTCAAACATCAAAACTTGCTTCTTTTTATTTTTTCGCATAGTAATACATTGTTAATGTTCATGCTTACATATAACCAAAAACTAGATATTTTTTTTACTATTTACGAAAACCTGTTTTACTACACACACACACACACACCTAAATACTTCAACGGGAGTTTTCTGATTTGAAAAGAAGTTTTAGCATAAAAAAGTAGCAAACTGATCGTGTGTGTAACCTTTTCAGTTAAGGAACAACGTTCCAGAGAAATATATAAGAGAAACATCTAAGCTAATATATATATATATATACATATATTTACTTATGACTACCTTTGAAAGTGTTACATGTTACTAGTTTTTGTTTGGTTTATTTTCTGAGAAAAAAAAAGGTCATTGTAGTACCCATGCCAATTCTTCCGCGTAACCAACAAAATTACAACTGTTTTACTTGTTTGGTGAAAGAGTATTGAATTAACGGATTAAAAATAACAGTAAAGTTATTAGCGACTAAGAGAACTTGAAATTTTTAATATTAATTGCAATATGACAACAAGCGTTGTCCATGGTTAACCTACACACGTTAAGATTAATTAATACAATCTATAAGCGTGTATTCTCCCAAATAATAGTTTTCACATCATCGTCTTTTACTTTTCTCCAAGAAAGGTGTATTAATCTTCCCTTTCAGTTCTTCAGTTGCTTATATGCCCCCCTCACACACACACATTAACAGAGCGTTTCGCTAAAATAACCATAGAGTACGTCCATGTAACTGCAACCACATTTTTTGGCATTATTATTTCTATCACAGTTTATTTTCTACTTGAACAAATTGTCTTAACTCCTAAAACTAATGGGTTTATCGCAACGAACGAGACAGTTAGAGAGTGAAGTATTTAATATTAAATAAACTACGTATCAAAAGTATAGAAGATAAATTAGCAAATTTAATAGATAAAAGACTTGTTTAACTAGTTTATTTTTTGTACCGTATAACTTTCACAATCCTCTTTCACGTTAGTCTAATAAATATACACGAACTTGACAAACATGAATTTAAAACATCATTTCCTTTAACCTTTTTCTCTGAAAAGTAAAATATAAAACCCTTAAACATGGATCAAACGCTGTTTGAGGGATATGGTTGGAGAGGAAAAGGTTTTACTATAGAACATCTTGCCTTGAGTGTGATGTCCAACAGTAAAACTCCTTTGTTGCACACGTCTATCTTCGTTACTATGACAACCTTCATGTGCTTCTTCTGGTAGGTAATTGTGTGTGGTATTCTTAATTAAGAATAACTGCCTAACACGAGATTACAAGAGGATTTGAAGGATATATTCAACAGATACGGAAACAAAGGCATTTGTGAGGAGACCAAGAGATAAGATACACGTGTGCAATAAAGGAATAAACATTTACTGATGAACTTAAACAAATAAAATAAAAAAAAACAACAACATATAATAACGAAAGGTAACTAAAGAATAAAATGAAAATAAGATAGCAAAAACTGAAATTTAAATAAGTAACAACTGAGATTAGAAATATAAATCTTGAGGATTTAACGCTGGTAGACAGAAATGGCGACAACTCCTCAAGAGTAGTAAGATCACAAGACATTTTGATTAATAATGCTTGGAGACGGCTTGAATGGGTAATGAAGAAAAACTTTAATATAAGTTTAACATAACAGCAAATGTTTCGACAAGGTTTTGTCATCATTAGGTACATTTGAATTGTTTAAAGATCAAACAAAACTGAACTTAGCCAAACACAACGTCAACCAACAAAACTATCGACTCATGACTTAACCATTCAGCTTATGCAACCTGAGAATTACAGTATTTTTGACACTCATAAAGTTTACAGCCTTATTACAGCTTTCTACATATAACAGGTTTCTTAATTTGCATGACAGTAAGATGAATTAGAAACTTTGGATGCATGTCTATTTTATTAATTACGGTAGACATGCCCCCCCCCCTTTATTTTAGGACAGTCCTCTAATAAATCCCGATCAAATTATTTCAATTCAAATCTTGGTTTTACACAGATATCACAACACAAAACTTTCTATTCACTGATGGCGCGTGATAATATATTAAGACAAGTTATTAGAGACACCTCTTAGAGGATAAAAATATTTACCCATACTTAACTTCACGTGAATTGGAACAACAGAACACACCATAATAAAGTTATATAAAATAAGATTAAATAAGATACAAAACAGTAAAAACAATTATTTTTAATAAATCAAAACTTAACCAAAAAAGTAAGTCAAGGATACAAAACTTATGAAACCATAGTAAAACTGAAATAGTAATACAAGATAAACTGAAAGGTTACAAATTAAAATACAACAGTTTACAAATGTTTTCAATGATCATAATATATACAATAACATGGTACAATATTTCAAGTGGTCAGTTTCAAAACAGTTTGAAACCACATTAAAAAACAAAAGCATTCAAGTTAATTATATGACAAGATAATTAAGATATTAGAGAAATAACATAAAAACTAAACATAGACAATCTATCCTAAACATACAACGAAATAACACATTCAGTTGATCAATACCTATGACATGATAACATAGTTGAAATAGGTAAACCTGTTTTAAAAGAAATGGAAAATAGCATTACAATAAACAGAAAATAACATTAAAATAAACAAAACCTTAAAGAAACTCCAAGTAATATGCATCAGTTAAATACAGAACAAAACTACACAATTAATTTGAAACTCACAAATAAAACAAACTGCAATTACATTAATACATGATACATAATATCACTTACTATAATAAACAAGTCAATATCAATGCAACAGGAGATTTAACGAAGACAAAACAAAAGAAACTGATACATATCCAGAGAGTTTAAATACACTTGCAAAGTTTGGAACTAAACATGCAATTTAAAACAGAAAAAATAACTATAAAACAGATATTTAAACAAAATGCAATCAGGCTTTAGAAAATACTTAACAGAGATTTGGAAGATAGAATTAATTAATTATTAAACAAAACCACACAGGTAATAAAATATTGTAATTCAATACAAAAGTTTAACCACAAATTACACCAGTCAGAAATTATACTGTTCATAATAATATTTTTGTTACAGTTAATACACACACACACGTTATAATTTCCTCAGTATATTTTAATATAAAACAATTAAGTCATTAAACTGTAAACTTTAAATCAATTATAAGATTTATTTTAAAAATGGCTCATGATATATATATATATAGGTATGTTTTGCTGAGACATTATTGAAGAAAAACACATGAGAATACAGACATATGAAACTATAATATTGACACATTGGTGAGAGAAAGCTCTCCAGACACATTATTTTTTCTCAGCTACTTTTATCGTCTCCTCTTAGTTCTTATGAAGTTTGCTTTCGATCGTACTTTTTGTATTTCGCTACAGTGTTCTATTTTCCCCTTATTGGAGTATATTCCAAGTTCCTGTCTCTGTCTAGTGGACAAATTGGGTATGGCAGCGAGCGAACTAGTGTATAATGGTTTAAAGTTTCACTATCAAATGCTCTTGTTAGCAACAAATGGGATAGATCCCACTTACTCAGAGCTGATGTTCAGATTGATAAATAATGCTGTTGATCATCACAGTTGTTGGCATTAGTGTATTTGTGGTGATCTTTTAGTTTTCGTATTTCACTGGTTCTTCTCCAAGTGGATGTTCTTTTTATCTATCCCCACTGACTTTGGGCAACTCATTTGCTTATGTAAATAACTTTTTTAGTAGTATACTAACTTGAAGGTTGATCAGGCATCTTCCGTGAGTATTTAAATCCATGACTCTTCTGGAGATGTGCCAAAATCTCACTTCAATATTTTCTTTACATGGAATATCACACTAGATATTGTTGGAGGACATGACTTTTGTTTTTCAACGGTTGCTACTATGAAGGCTGACTTGGAGAGATTAAAGCAATAGAGACATTAGTTACCAGCTTTTCAGGAGGTTGTGGTAGTACCAGATTTATGTGTCTCACCTATTGATCTGAGGACGTCATTTTCAGATGACTGGCCAAGCAGCTTATCTTCCTTCTTGTCATCTGTTCGTAACGTAATCTTGGAAAATACTAATGCAGGAGGAAATATAAGAACTTCAGTGTAGGCTGGAGCTGCGAGTTTCAATGTATTAATGTCTTACACTGCAATCTCTGGTATCAGAAACAGTTCTTCTGGCTCCAACGTGGCACCAAAACAACACCTTCCATTTTTCAAACTTAGAACTATCTTTTGTGGCATCCAGTTTAGTACTAGCATCACAAATGGGATAATCGTTAGTGAAATTACTAGGATTCGGACCTTTAGAGCTCAAATAGGGAAGGGGGTCAATGCTGTTCACCTGTGTCTGAGAAACAAATTGTAGTAGTTGTAAAATATCCTAAAATTTTGGAAAGAAGATATACTACAACCTTTGGCAGCCTGTACTCTGTTCAAGTCTAACATGAGTTTTCAGAGTACAAATTGTATATAGAATCTTCTGTGTCGAATACTTGTTGGCCAGTGACACATACTGTTGCTAATGATCTTTGCAGATTTCTTGTGCACATTAGTGGTCAGAGCTATTCCTAGCCCTACTTTCAGCAGCTAGACAATCATGCTTAACAATCATGACATGGGAACTTATTGTGTAAAACCTATTTCACCACTTAATGTTATGTTTCAGTATGACAAAAATTTACCTTAAATAATTGAACATATTAAAATAATTGCTTTTAATTTTTCATTAATATAAACTTTAAATATCTGCTACCATCATGTGTTTTTCATCATTTCTAGGTGAATATAAAAACTACTAACAAAACAAGTGTGGTGAAAATGCCGTTTCCAATTCAATATCAAAATTATACGTTTAATGTTTCATAGAAAACTATGCACACTGTTTCGTACTGAATCAGTGATTGAGGACTTGCGTAAACACACTGTTTTCTATACGAACATAAGCCCTCACTCGCGCAGAATGTAATGTTACCAAGTGCATGATATGTTTGATTATTAGTATGTAAAACAGCTTATCGCAGTTACTTTTCTAACTCAAAGCGTCTCAATACCCCCTCCACCCTACTCCTCACGAAGCTTAGTAAAAGCCAAGAGATATTTCAGTTATAAACATTATCAAATGTCAGAGTTAAAAAAAGTTGGGTTCCACCAATTAGACTGAGTTATCTAGAGCTTGTCAAGGAAACAGCTAATGAACGATCTTGGTCAGTCTTCATGTCCGAATCCTGTCTACCATCAGGACTGGAATGAACAGTTTTATTTTATTTGAGTGTCCGTTAGCAGCAACCAACTAATTACACTATTTGATTTCAGGTTGGTTTGGGCAGTGACTTAAGATGGAGCAGCAATTTGCTTGTATCAGAAGATATGGTTGTCTATTCAGTAAGAGCATGTTATGATGTGTTTCTGTACAAGTACATGAGCATATGGTTGAGTTCTCGGTGGATGTAAAAGTTTCCAGGACTTTGTTCAGTTTTGGCACTATATTAGGCAATTCCAACAAAACCACCAATCAGACCAATAAATAAAGAACTCGTTCTAACCAATAGAAATAGGCTAGAAATGAGCTATTCTTGAATCTGCTTTATTAATGATACTATCTTATGAAAAATGAATGTAGTTGTAGCATATTTTGGCTTTGGCAGAAATCTTCGAAATCTACACAAAGAGCTATCTGTGCTCTGCCCACCACGGATATCGAGATCCGGTTTCTAGCGTTGTAAGTCTGCAGACATACCGCTGTGCCAATGGGGGTATGAATTATTGAATGGGTCTATGGAAAGCATGTTCTGAGCAGCAATTACACTGCAGTTCTGTAGAACGGTTATCATGTACTATTTAAATAAATCCCTGGAACAGTGGACTGCAATAATGCATTCAAAAGGATGACATATAAATTTTTGCAATTGTGTTTTGTGGAAAACTATGAACACACTTTAATGTATTATGACTTACTGACCGATGTCAGTGGAGAGAAATCAGTAAGTTACTGGATGAGTAAGCCAGTGTACTTATCAGACTTGATGACTACCTGGACATAACTTATTTAGTTTGCTACTATATAGATACAGTGGCCCATGTCCAAGAAAAGCAAGCACTTGACAGACTCCACTGGAATACCAGGAATGTACCCAGCATGAAGGTAAGTTAGATGCTGAGGAATGATATCATATAACTATCGGAAAGTGCTTAATAGTCATTACAGATGACTGTAAAGAGAAATAAATAATGCCAAATCATTGTGTTTTACTTTAGGTGTCTGAACATAGTAATGCTAGCTTACACATTTCCACTCTCTCCCACAATCAATGTTTGGATGTTTTAGACAACTCCCGCTAGCAAAGCACTATAGACCTTGCATCTAGCCATTAGCAAGTAAAACTAGGGTGACAAGAGCAGTCATAAAACAGCTTTCAGCACTCAGAATGGACCCTAGGACCTTGTGTCATTCCATTTGCCCTGTGTAATGTGTCAATTGCTTTTCAGCGTAACATACAGTGGAAAAAAGGTGTCTAATATGTAAGAATGGTATACTTTTGTTTTGTTACACATTTAAGACTGTTGCTAACAGTCTTAAAGGGTATTCCTGAGTATAAGGAAAAACGGCTGAACAGGATATTATATAAAAATGCCGATAAATATTCTCATTAGTTGATGAGATCTTGTTAATTTGTAGAATGCCTTGTTCTAGAGATTGAAACTATTGTGAAAGTTAAAGTTACCACAGTGGTTCAAAAATTAATGAAATAATGAAAATCGGGTATCAATAAAGACAAAGAGCTTTATTAGGAGTGGCTGCAAGATACAGAATTAGAAGTTATAGATACAAGAGGATGTACTGTACCATTACAACACTAAGGAGCAAAGAGTACGTACAGTGATGCAATTACTGGTCCCGACGGTTCCGAGGCAGAGCATTATCAAAACATTGTATTACACATTATATGTTTTAGTTCAACTTAATGACTGATTAACAGTTAATCATATGTGTAAGATATGTAAGTATGGACTTTATGCGTAAAATAAATTTCACAGCGAATTGTTTTTCCCAGAAACAATACTACCTGATTTGTCTGACCAGAAGAAATAAAAACAACCTAAGATATACTAAACATTTATCTCAACTTAAAGACTGATTAAAGAAGACATTTAATGAAACTACTGGTGTCTTATCACTATCGTGGAAAGTATTACTTTGCGAACAACAAAGTAGTTCTTCCTATGTGTAAAATATATATGAAAAATGAACTGAAACTCAGAAAGACATTTTTTGTTCAGTGTCGTGGATCTAATCAGTGCAGGTTTATCTCAAATAAATTAGATATTTTCTCAAAATTCAACCTTTTTGTAGTGTAGATCTAAATGCCGATATGTCAGTTAAAAAGTTACAGATTTATAGCATTTTAAAAGGTGAAACAACAGATGTTTCAATAATTGAACACTGTATTTAAGATATGTAACCACAGACTTATTGGGTGAAGGACTCCCACAGTCAAATACTGCTACAAAGCAACAACAGTAAGTGATGCATCCAATAAATAGAAACAACATAGAAAGTTTCATTGTAACTGGCTGAATGTTTTTTTTTTATCTGTGGTTGACTTATAGACAGTGACAAAGATCGAGGCAGATATTTTTATGCCTGTGTTCTCCTCAGCTCAAAAGAAGGTTGTTGTGGGAGTCACAGCCTTGGAACATTTTGTTTATTAGCTTTTAAGAGAAACAAGAATGCACCATAAAAGTTTGAAATTCGCAAAAAAAAAAAAAAAAACGTTAGAACAAGCCATCTGTCATAAAGTCAGAAGAGTTTACAAAAGGATTTGAAAGCAAAGCTGATGCCTTTTCTGTTCAATTACAAAAAATAGTTAATCAAACCAACAGTGCCTTGTCTCTATCCCCAGAGGCTCAGTGGTAAATCTGCAGGCCTATGACGCAAAAAAATAGGGTTTTGATATCCATGGAGCAAAGTGAAGATAGTTCATTGTGTAGCTATATGCTTAAAAACAACCAAACCAAATCAAACCTTGACCCTATCGTAAAAACAGTTTTGGGTTGGCCAATAAGGAGTCATTGTGCTGACTGGGAATCAGACTTACAAAACAAAGTAGATGCTAGAAATATTGGTCCAAATTAACAATAGGGAGGTACTTTTAGAGCCTTATAAGGATACGTGTTGATGTTGTTGACTAGATGTTTTAACACCATTTAAACAAAACTCCAAAGAATGCTACTCAAAACCATCTAGTTGAGTGCTTGAAGATATTGTAACAGAAAATATAGTGAGGAAAATTAGCGCTTGAGTGTAAGATACGTAAACACAGGTGAATTCAAATCTAGCAAATATTTCAATGTTTCGTTTCTTTTGTAGATGCAATCTGTAAAAACCTTCGCACACAATATCATACACTACCTGAAAGTTCAACTTCTTCTCTAGCGTCTCTTAGAGGTCAGGATTGCGATGGCGGTGTCATTATGCAAGGAAAACATCAGGGTTATGGACTCTTTTAGTCTCTTGTATTTTGTACTCATTGTCATAGTTACATACTAAACTTTGCATTCTCTAAGGCTTTCGGGGAATTACTGTTAACTTTTCAACTGCAACTTTCAACAGTCAATTTCCTCCAGTTCTCCAAAATAGCGAACACACTCATATCTCTCCTCAAAGAACAAAGAAAGAAAGAAATAGGAGAGACATTTGATGAGTTCAAAAGCGCAACGAGACTTGCAATCGCAAATGATATAAATATAAGTATGCCCCACCAAATATTAAGAAAAACACACTGGACAAACACCAAATTATTCATTCCATAAAAATGTTATCACACTGTAAACCGTTTTTAGACTACCTTATAATATTTACAGCCCGTTTCACCACTGAAAAAACTCTTCGTGGTGCACCTGTGCATGAAAAAAACTTGCCAGAAACTTTAACTGATTTAACTGGAAAAACCGGTCTTTATAGATGCTGTGGAAAGAGCAGTCTTATAACTGCAAGCCATTGAAAGCTTTGAAACTGTTTGCAGCAGATGGAGTACTTTGTCCTATCATAAGAACGTTTTTGAAGCCGTCAGCTATCCTGTCTATAACGAAACGCTCAAGTTAAAATAGATGAAGACCTAACAATAATCAACGATCTCACATTTCAGCGACTTCACTTTTTTGTCCCATATCCTAAAGAAATTACTGAAGGTATGCTAAGAAGCATCTACGACTTACATTTTACACTTTATAAAGTAACTCATTACACTTTAAACAGGTTAGTCCATCTAAAGTTAAATTGCGACCTACATTGTACGCGGGATGAATAGAACAAGATTTGTTTCCCTTTATGGTTCTTCACATAAAAATAGAGTCAAACCACCCAATAAAAGTTTGTGAAAGATATTATTAGACATTCATACTTTGTATACATCTGAAATATTACTGAAGATTATATGAAAACTTAATTACTTCAATATGCACGAAATAGTGAGATACGTCTTTACAAACTCTTTGATGACTCTCTCGGTACAACTACTGTGAACCTTCCACTCATGTAATGTATCTGATCACAATTATATAATATAAGCACATTCCTTTATGAGATTCTGGAACCTCTGACACCAAATTACGAATATTCCGTGAAAGTCTTAAGAAAATTAGGCGATGGCATGTTGGACCATAAAATATTCAAAAATTACATTACGAATAGTCTTCCGTGAGCCCATTGTTCACTAAAAAATACCAGACAATGAAACAATAAATAACAACAACAAAGACACTTGAGTGAAGCCAGTCCTCTTCAAACCAGAAACACATCAGTATCTCAAATATTATGTAATTAATAGGATTGTTTAGTGATACAATGTGACGAATGACATTCTAATGAGGCCTCCCTCATTAATATCGAAAGTGATGTATAACTCAAGTAAATTAGTAAGAACTGTAGGAAAAGACAAATACTTAGATAAGTTGATATGTAATTTTAATAAACTGGTTGAGTTTGAGATTAAACTTGACGTCAATAAATGGTGAATGCTAAGTATGATATTTTTATTTATAAGTCTTGATTCTATAAATCATATATAAGCATTGCTCAGTGGCATACAGTCGCCTATCGAAGATTTGAGTGCAGGAGCTGAATGATCGCAATAAACGAAAGTTTTGACGCGTTGTAAAAAATCCTGTAAATATTATTTAAATGTTTATTAACCAATGTTATAAGTCTTTAACTACATTGAACTGTTAGTATTTAAATTTTTTCCGCAATATTGATTCATTAAATGTCGTATTTTAACGAAGACATTTTTAAGTCTCAGTGCTTGCAGTTAGTATACACTGCAAAAAACAAAAGCAGCAACTTGTATTAAAGCCAATACGTTTATGTTTTTTACTGGTGTTTAAATGGCCTTAACGCAAGTATAAGTTAAAAAAATACAGCAGTTGTGGACTAATGAAACAGAACACACGTTTGCCTGATGCACAATCTTTCTGTTGAACTTTATAAAATCTACATAAAATAATAACAATGTGACTTCACAACACAACAATGTGTTTAAATAAACACTGTTTTGAATTGAAAATCGCACGTCATTTGTGTTGTAAAAAAACACATATAACTCATACATTAATACCGGTACAGTAATCGTATGTGTTGTGGTGAAACGACAAATTGTTTGTGTTAATTTAAAACGAATTCTTTTAAAGTTTATAGTTTGTTTCACAAGTTTTTACGATGTACTGTGTCCATCAGTAATTTGTATAATAAAGAAATAGAAGCGTGTATAGGTCAGTATTTTTTTAAAAACAAAACACTGTTTTGTCGGTCATTTTATCTATAAAAGTAGCATAACCTTGACGATCAAAATTTGCAATAAAGTAACATTATTATAAGATTAATTGTATTGGTATTTTCAACCAACAGCATCTTATAATCACATAGGACAGGAAACAACTAGGTGTCATATGTAGGTAGTCCCTCCTCATTTTGAATTATTGATTAGAGGGATGACAGCCAATCAGCACCTCCTTCCGCCGCAAGTACTTTGCTCGGATTCTTGAACAATATAATGAGACTGACTTCCAGTTTTTTAATGCCTTCACAGCTGAAAATGTAGAATATGTTGAGAGACATCTTGGTTCGACCCTTGGACCTTCCGATGCACAGCCTGACACGTTCATCACTAGGCTACGCACAGCTCACTGTACTTTTCAATTTTGCGTCTATCATGGAATAAAAATGGCATTATTATGGTATTTTGGATTATAAGTTTAATTTTCTTAATTATTTTGAACTTGTGAATTCGTAGATGTTCTTATATTTCTGACCCATATGTGGTTTTAAACAAAAGATTTTTATAGGTAAATTATTTTAAGCCATTTTTTGGTCACGTGTGTAATACACATGACTGAAGTTTAACAGATTAATGGACGTATACAGAGTTAGTATGATTTTTATATATTGTATTATGCCTTTGATGTTTTGAAATTATCTCTTAACAAAAGCATAATTTTCTTAAACATCATATCAGGCTGCTGTTGAACTTGTTTCTCACATGTAATATTTTATTGTAATCTTTAAGAAGTAAAGCATTGAGTGAATGCTTTACTTGATATTAGACAGACTCTGTTTTGCTTCTCAGTGGCACAGCGGTATGTCTGCGGACTTATAACGCCAGAATCCGGGTTTCGATACCCGTGATGGGCAGAGCACAGATAACCAATTGTGTAGCTTTGTGCTTAATTACAATAAACAATACATCAAAGATTCTGTTTTAACGTAAGCTTAATGTTCAAATTAAATTATGTACAACGTAATCCGTATTAAACATAAGAATAAGTTTTAATGATGATAAAAGTTTAGATAAAAAAATACAATTAAAATAATCTAGACAATATTGGTAATAAGAAATAAAAGCTATTTTTAGGGTCTTAACCTGTTATAGTCTAAACCAGTCTTTGGCCTAATTACACAGCAATTGACCAAATCCACTTAGTTTATCAAGTTCCCCAACGCTTTGCCCGGCATGGCCAGGTGGTTAGGGACGCTCGGCTCGCAAACTGAGGGTCGCAGGTTCGAATCCCCGTCACACCAAACATGCTCGTCCTTTCAGCCGTGGGGGCGTTATAATGTGACAGTCAATCCCACTATTCGTTGGTAAAAGAGTAGCCCAAGAGTTGGCGTTGGGCGGCGATGACTAGCTGCCTTACCTCTAGTCTTACATTGCCAAATTACGGACGGCTAGCGCAAATAGCTCTCGTGTAGCTTTGCGCGAAATTAAAAAAAAACAAACAAACCAAACCCAAAGCTTTAGAATATAGTTTCAAAAATAAATACTTTCTCTATTAAAGTAACTTAACCGTATCATTCGACACTTTTCTAATCAGAAATATAACTGAAGGTATTACGTTAGTCAGTACTCCCTCTATAAAAATTATAAACAGTATTTGTGTTACTGAGATACAACTGTTGAATATAAAACAATACACTTGTTGTATTTGATCCTTTGTGCGCAGGTGAACTAAACGACCAGGTTAATGACGTCTTTATCCCCCGGTGGTACAACGATAACTTTACAGACTTGCAACGCTAAAATTCGGCGTTCGCAGTGGACAAATCAGATAGCCCGATGCGATTTTGCTTTAAATCAATTAACCAACCAAATATCTCTAAGATTATTAGTATTAACTTTTGATCATCGCAAGATACCAAGACAGATCAGACCTAAAATATATATACCTAGTAACGAATATAGTTAAATATATATATACTGTTCAAACTATCTTATGATAGATGTCCCTGTTGACCAGAGAGAGAGTGGAACCAGTCGTAGTACCCACCACCCATAGTGGAACCAGTCGTAGTACCCACCACCCATAGTGGAACCAGCCGGGGTGGTGGGTACTACGACTGGTTCCACTATGGGTGGTGGGTACTATTATGAGTTCTCATAACCATATAACGGGATTGGCTGTTACTTTTATAACACTGTTGCAATTGAAAGTACGGAGCGGGTTCTGCGAAATTGTGAATCGAGCCTTAAACCTTCCAACGCGTAGCCCAATACACTAATCATTAGGCCACACACACGATCCATAAAGTCAATAGTTCGATTCTTGTATTAAAATAGCTTCCCCAGTCATTAGTTTTGGACTCAACTACCATAATAATCGAACACAATTTTCTATTAATAACTTTGTTAGTACATCTTAGTTTTTCAAGTAACGAAATTATGTCAATCAATAGTTTCTTTATTAAAGTATCATTATAATGTCAACCTGTTTTCTTTTCATAAAATATCATACCGCTAATAGTTACTACTTTCTTTACTTGAATAGTGTTAGTTTGTCATTTAGTATTTCTTTCATTAAGGTAACAAAGCTGTTAGAGTCAACACATTTTTTATTAGAGTGAAATTATTATGCCAGTTAATATTTCTTTTCCAGGCATTATTGTGCCTCTATTAAAGTAGCATTATTGTGACAGGCAATAGTTCTTCTATTAAAGTAGCATTATTGTGACGGGCAATAATTCCTCTATTAAAGTAGCATTATTGTGACGGGCAATAATTCCTCTACTAAAGTAGAATTATTGTGGCAGGCAATAGTTTCTTTATTAAAATAACATTATTGTGACAGACAATATTTCTTCTAGTAAAGTAGCATTATTGTGACAGTCAATATTTCTTCTATTAAAGTAGCATTATTGTGACAGGCAATAGTTCCTCTATCAAAGTAGCATTATTGTGGCAGTTAATAATTCCTCTATTAAAGTAGCATTGTTGTGACAGGCAATATTTCCTCTACTAAAGTAGAATTACTGTGGCAGGCAATAGTTCCTTTATTAAAATAGCATTATTGTGACAGACAATATTTCTTCTAGTAAAGTAGCATTATTGTGACAGTCAATATTTCTTCTACTAAAGTAGCATTAATTTGACAGGCAGTCGTTTCTCTATTAAAGTAAAATTATTGTGGCAGTCAATAGCTCCTCTATTAAAGTTAAAAATTTCACAAGTTGCAATAAAATTTTTTAACAAAGTTTTAACTTCACTGATTAGGGTTGTATGAATCTAAGTACTGTATTCAACTATATTTGAAGAAAAGAAAAAAGTACCCGAGTTTTCTACTGCCTGTATAATAATCTCTTTAAAATGTATAGCCCAAACAGTTTTAATTGCCGTGATGACTTGCAAGTAATTCATAAAGTTTGTTCAAAGCTTCACATTGTGACATGTGCACGCTGTAACTATTGCAGAAGAAGCAAAGTTTTTGTTTTTCGGTGACGAGAAAATATAAGCTACAGATACAACGCTTTGCGCCTAAAGTTTATATATATATATAGTCAAAAGTCCAAGTTCAAAACTAAGAGCTTGAGTCTGAAACTATGGTGTATTGAGCTATTCGCATGGTGATGTGTTGAACGTTTTTCTATTCCATTTTGTGTAGAGCAAATTAGGTAATAAAAAGTCATATTTATATGATATTTGATTTTCATTATGTATGATTAAGGCACATAAAATACAACCTGAGGACCAGCAGTGAGGACATCTGACCAGAGCTTGCTACTCTTGAGAAGGTATTTCGGGCATCGATGTTACACGAAGAAGTGAGGCTGGCTAAAAGTGTTTTACTAGTTACGCTCTGTTATTGATACGTTAAGGCTCTAATAGACGGGGTATTTTTTACTTAAACGATCAGTGTGTGTGTTATGTTAGGAAGGAATGATTTATTCTTATATGTGTTCGATATGTGTGTGAATATAACATTTAAATAGTGTTTGTAATAATTCTAGTTAATGTTTGAAATGTGAAGGAATAGTGTTATATTTTGATTGTGTTTCAAGTGTAACAGATCACCGGTGTTTAAAATAGGTAAAACTTTTGGCTAGTATTTAAACTGAGGTGAAGTTGAGTAAATCAATTATTTTTTTCATTAGCTAGATCAGGGGTCACCAAACGTTTTTCACAGCGGGCCAGATAACCGAGAGAATGACGAGCGTGGGCCGCATAACCATTTTGTTCAATACAATACAGTGCATACACAAAAAAATAAAGACAACAAACATGTTTATTTACCAAAAAGTTATCAAAGAAGGCGACGTTAGCAATAAGATAGTTATATCACACCAAGTGCGCACATATCCGAATCTCACAAACTAAGCAGCAAAAAAGGTTAGTGAGATTTGTGAAACTGGCATTTAGCTTTTGAGATATCATCAATATTTGCTTTGGAAATTGCTGCATCCAACCAAGCAGAATTGCTTTCAAATGTTCATCAGTCAACCTCGTTCGATGTGCTGACTTCACATAATTCATTTTTGAAAATGTTTGCTCACAGACATAAGTTGTTCCAAACCCTGATGCCATACCAGAGGCAAATTTCTTCAACTTTGAAAACTCATTATCAGGTAAGCAGCGATAAAATTCAATAAGTTTTCCTTCTCTGTGCTTCTCTTTCAACAAGTCATTTGCTTGCAAATCAATGAGCTCCGACTACAGTTCGACTGGCACGT
>NW_013666503.1:373524-377215 GCF_000517525.1 Limulus polyphemus
CTGACCTGGCAGGGCGTAGTTTGGTGACCCCTGCTCTAGAACGACCAATCAACTGTGTAATTTTTTAGTATTTCCATATATTTTCTTAGCTTTTTCATTAGAACTTTTGTTGTTTTTACGTCTGCTTATAATTTTTTTTTACTTTGATAATCAATAAATACAAAACTAATACTTCATTTTCAGTATTCGCAGTACGTGCTTCGTACAGAAGTTTTATAATCAAAATGTGAAAAAGCAAAGAACAAACAAATTACTGAATTATAATTTTACTTTGTTTTTGCTGTTAATGAAAACTGTTTTTCGTTTATATTTATGTAATGGCACTTATATATATATAGAAACACAGTCTTTTTATTTATTTCAAAGAAACAGAGTCAGAAAAATAAAACGTCTTATATATTAAACTTTAGTTAGATGTACTTCTAACTCAGATACCCCACCATAGAACATACTTTAATATAACTTGGGTGAAGTTAACATTTCACGTAGAACATCTACCAGAGTATCTACAATCTATGATATTTCCATATAAATAATTATATTTTAGTTCATTTGTGGCACAGTGAAGTGGCGGGCCGTAGTTTTGTGACCCCCGAGCTAGATCAATAAAAAAGGCTAGATTCCTAGAAGCCCCCCCCCCCCCCCAGTGACACAGCGGTATGTCTGCGGACTTTCAACGCTAGAAACCGAGTTTCGATATCAGTGGTGGGCAGAGCACAAATAGCCCATTGTGTAGCTTTGTACTTAACTACAAACAAACAAGCTTCCTAGAAAACATCTTAACATCTTGGATATAAGCATATACTGGTACTTGAAGATATTCTCATTTTCTCCGAAATGAATTACTTAATGCACAAATCAAATTGGGAAACATACCATTCAGAAATATACATTTTACTTAACCTACCCTACGTAATAAATCTGTCCATATATTTCGAATTGTATCACACTGTTTGATAAGGAGATGAAATCTGATATATATATATATAAACATTAGAAATTAAGAAAACTTCTACAAGGTTCTTCCTTATGACAGTACAATCCTTCTACTTGTGTTTTGTCCACTATAATCATTAAGAGGTAATGCATCAAAGGGAAGTTTTCTACTTAACTTGGAGAAATGGCTTAATCTTAAGGTACTTAGAAGGGAAGAGAGCTTGTGTCTTGCTACTCTTGTTACTTGCGCGTATTAGTTCCTAACGCTTAAGAAGGCTGATTACTTTATATATATATATGAATGTGTGTGTGTTTAATTTCTAGCACCATGATCAAAGAACCGGTCAGATGATCTACTAACTTTCCACACACACACACACTGGTTAACTAGGCTTAAGAGGGCAATAAACTGTTAGAAAAGTCTTTTCTCTATCCTCTGGGCAATAATCTTTTCTTTGACGGCGGATGCGTTCTTCAATACCCTGACTATATTGGCAACCCTTTCTCTTCAGTTTACCCACAGAATCCTCTAACTCCTTTACCTAGCGCCGACAAACTCCCCACTACATCCCGCTAGGCCTAATTAGATCTAACGACAAACTCAGCTTCGGGAAAAGTAAATACAACTTCTAATATGATCATAACAGCTTTTGAAATAGGACACAGCGCGCGTCGGTAACCATTTTCTGCATAAAGAGGGTCCTGCTAACCCAATATTGAGAAAACTCTGTAGTTGCTGATGACTTTGGCTGAGAATAAATTTGTTGGATTCACCATAGGACAAATGGTTATCAAACGAAACCAGCAACTTGAACTGGCAGCGTGACGACCCTAGAGACCCACTGATTAAGTTAGAGCTACGTTAATTTGGTAAGGACTGTTCTTCATTGCTGCAATAACAAGTTGTAATGGTGCTCATCAGCAAACCTTTTTCTCTATTATCTTTATCAAACCTTATCTTTATCTATTATCTTCACTAGCCTAGGTTGTTTTGTAGTAACTAATGTTGGACTTGCATTGAGTAATAATGACTTTAAGAGAACGTTATTAACCAACACTGATTTTACGTTGAACTACATGCTAGCCAGAATATTATGACAAGTAACAACACAATATAAGATAAGTAAGACAAGGGTTTAATCCTCTATATCTTTTTGCGGTTACTGACATAATATAAACTATATACGTCACCGTAAACTAACGAAGTGATACAAATGCACATAACGTTGTGAGTAATTATGCTGATGTAGTTGGAACACGTGGTTTTTAAAGTCTGTAGATAAGTTCATTGCTATGAAAACTGTCTTAAAATGAACTTTGTGGTGTATTTTATCGTTCTTCTGTCAGACCATAAATAAAATCTACCTGTTACATCTTTAATAGATAGTGATTTATATTGGTCATTTTATAAAACGAGAAATGATGACGTGTTTACTGACAAACACTGTCAGAAACAAAGTAGGGATTAATGAAGAATCATAGAATAAAACTAGTCCGATCAAGAATGACGAAAACAAACAAACACATAGACAAATGAACAATTTCAGAAAATAAGATAGAAATTGACTGTTATTCACAAAAAACAAAACAGACAGACCGAAAAGAAAACACCTAGAAGAATGAACAACTTCAGAAAAAAAGGAATTGACTGATAATCATAGAAAAACAGATAGACTGATGAACAATAACGAAAAACACACACACACACATACACACAACACAAACACGCAGACATTAGAACAATTTCAGAAACTAAAATAGGAATGTAGGAACTAACTGGTAATCACAGAAAAAAAACGTAGACTGGCCAACAATAAAGCAAAAAGCAATACACAGACAACTGAACAGTTATAGAAAATAAGATAGGAATTTACTGGTAATAACCAAATAAATAGATAGACTGACAAAAAATTAAACAAAAACATAGATTGATCAACAATGACAAAAATAAAAAAATATATTGATCAACAATAAGGAAAAAAACATAGATTGATCAACAATAACGAAAAAAAACAACATAGACAAATGGTTTGTTTGTTTGGTTAAAGTTAAAAACAAATCTACACAATGAGCTATCTGTGCTCTTCCCACCACGGGTATCGAAACCCGGTTTCTAGCATTGTAACTTCGCAAACATACCACTGTGCCACTATTGGGGGGGGGGGAGACAGAAGGACGAACAATAAAGAAAAGCGTAGGTCAATGGACCAACAGCAACACAAAACATATAGACAGAAGGGCAAACAATAAACAGAAACGTACGTATACTGACCAACGATAGCGAAAAATATAGACAGAAGGACGAACAATAAAGAAAAACGTAGGTGGAATGACCAACAACAACAAAACTAAAATATAGACAGAAGAACAAACAACAAAGAAAAACGCAGGTGGATTGACCAACAACAACGCAAAAATATAGACTGTCGGACAAACAATATAGAAAAACGTAGGTAGACTGACCAACAACAACAACGCGGAAAAATATACACAGATGGACAAACAACAAAGAAAAACGTATGTGGACTGACCAACAACAACCCTAAACAGAAGAACAAACAATAAAGAAAAACGCAGGTGGATTGACCAACAACAACGCAAAAAATATAGACTGTCGGACAAACAATATAGAAAAACGTAGGTAGACTGACCAACAATAACAACGCAAAAATATACACAGATGGACAAACAACAAAGAAAAACGTATGTGGACTGACCAACAACAACCCTAAACAGAAGAACAAACAATAAAGAA
>NW_013666503.1:378032-389535 GCF_000517525.1 Limulus polyphemus
CAAACTGGATTCCATCCGACAGAAAGTGATGCTTTACATTGGTGGGACATCAAAGGAGTAATTCATTTCGAATTCCTCAATCCACAACGATCTGTCAATGCAGAAATCTATAGCTACCAACTGGAACGTTTAACTCAAGCACTTCATCAGAAACGCTCATCACTAGTCAATCGGAAAGGTGTTCTTCTTCTTCACGACAATACACGTCCACATGTGGCACGTTTGACACACAAGATTATAGAGTTGGGTTGGGAAGTTCTCCCCTCACCCACCATATTCTCCAGATATGGCACCACCAGATTACCATCTTATGGAAAAACGTATGCAAATGTGGAAGGTGCTAAAGAGGACATCAACATGTTTTTTTGCTTCAAAGCCAAGTGAGTTCTTTAATTAGGGCATTAAAAACCTGATTGTAAGGCTAAAAAGCATCATAGATAAGGATGGAGACTATTTCATTTAATAGATGTTTTGTTTTGATATATAACTTGTTCGGGTTTTTACATCTAAAAAAAAAAGCGACATTAATTTCTTGACAACCTAATAATATAACCATTTTCATCGTGTGTTTCATGTTTATATTATTGTTGTAATGCGACAGATATGCACGTATGTATATATTATTTACTCTTTTCAGAATGTCTTAGACATTTTATGAATGAAACGACCCTTATCTCCAAGAAAACAAAATGCTGATTTTATTTGTATTCGGGCGTTTTGGTATTGTTATAATAATATAAACTTCAATAATAAGACCAAAGAAATTTCAATATAAGTATGAGTATTGTTAAGAAAAATCTACAGAAATAGAGATATTACATTTAAAACATAATACATACATATATACACATATACTTTTAAACATATACTTGGATTGTTTCTTGAAGGATGTGAAGTTTTATATACCGTTCCACATGTGAAAATATATATATTTGTAGACTGTATTGGTGTAAAACACTGAATTTCAATGAAATGGTATATCTTGGTCAACTTTTACATGGACAGATACTAAGAAGTGATATTATAAAACGTGCCTAATTATTTCTTAAAGAAACTGTAAGTTACCTTGACCTCTTGTGTTAGTTGGGAGATTTTTTTTTCTCTTGTATATTAGGCTTCTGTGTACTTTCGTTCCTTGTGATGGTTGATTTTTGCCAGAATTTCAACCACAAACGGAATATGGTGTTTCCAAAAGTGATGGTTAAGGTAATATTCCGCAGGGACGTTGTTTGTTTTTTTTCACTTGTTTAGTGCTTGTACGTATTCATTAATTCTATCCAAATTTAAAGCACGCTTTGCATTTCACCTTTATAAGTCTCATTAATTCCAAGACATCGTTCGCCAGCACTATTGTTTTTGGTAAAACACATATTCTTTGGTTCAAGAGTTAAGCTTTAAAGCAGAACAAACTAATACTTATTTTAAATATTTTCTTCGTTTCTGACTTATCCTGATAGGAAGGGACGATTTTTTATGGCCTATTTTAGTTTAGATATTACTATGCTCCTGCAGTATGGAATACGAAATTTCATTGTGGACATGTCTGATATTTTCTACTTCCGTAGTACCAATTTCTAGAAAAATAAAACTTTAAGCTATTTAATGGCTCTAGCGGCAATTACTTTAATGGAACAATTTATTTCTGCTTTTTTGAGTTCGCTAGAAACCGAGTTTTGATACCCGTGGTGGACAGAGCACAGATAGCCCATTGTGTAGCTTTGTGCTTAACTTCAAACAAACAAACTTTTTGAGTTCTCCGATTATCTTAGCATTTTTGACATGATTCGGGTGACATGAATCATAATATAAAGTTGTTTTTTTTGCAAGGGATTTACGTAAATCTTACTTTCAAATTTCTGCTCTTTAATACTTAAAATTCCTTCTTAAAATACTAAACTTCTGCTCTCCAGAATATTTTAAAACTAACTTAACATTGAAATGAAAATAATTCAAAATTACATGTAGCTTTTTTTACGTCTTCAACACCTGGTAACAGATAGCGAAAATGTCATCTACGAATCTGTGCCATATTTGGTGATCAAAGTTTGTTTGTCTTTTTCCATTTTACAAGAAATTCCGTTTATATGACGTGCATGAAAAGGATGTTTAATACTATAACTAACCTGTTTCCCATTGGAATTTCCTTACATTGTTTGAACATGTCATGTCCAAAACGGAAATTACACGCTGTTTGTAAGAATGAAGTTCAGTGTTGATCGAATGGTCTGGAGAAAAACGTCTGCTAGGTCACTTTCTGTTTCTGGTAAGGAAATGAAGTTGATTACTCGTCCAATGCTCTCCTGGATAGGGATAGGTTAATATAATGCTACAACATCAAAACCAAACTGGAAAAGACTGACTCGTCAGTCAGCTATGTAGTAGAATACGTGCTTTTTCGTGAAGCAGCCTGTTTTCATTATCATTATTTACATAACAGTTTGGTTAGAATAAAAAAAAACACCGAATATTACTAATAAAAATCACTTAAAACATAAAAACATGACATTGATAGAAGAAATTAAAACGGGTCTTAAAAATTAATGAAAATATAAACAAAAAATTATTAAATATTTTCAAAATTGCATATACTGAAATCAAAATAAGAATAACTTGAATACATAAGTGCCAGAAAACTATTTTATGAAATTTCACGATTACAATACCCATATGAAACTGAATTATGGGCTTTATTTTCTCATATTATACAAAAACTAAACTACAAGAATTTTGGACGTATCTAAGATATATCTATATATCTATATATCTATAAGTCATAGAGGTATGATTTTATGAAATTCAAATTATCATGCTATAAAAATAAGCAATATGATAACTTGACCACTTTTGGAATCCTTTCCTTTTTCGTGTTTTTTATTTTGTGATTCATCTAAAAATCCCACGTGACACTCGTTGAGGTGGAGATTGAAAGATAATATTTCTAACCCTGATCAATTTAGAATTAAGAAAAACATTTTTTTTCGTTTACTTGATATATTTTTGTTGAGTGAAATAAACATTAACCCTCGTTTCTGCAGAATATTTTGTGATCGAAGGAATTTTTATGGACATTAGTCCATTATCCTTTGCGTTGTTTACGTGTGGTAATATTAAAGCGTTGATCTATCATGCTTTATAAATAATGGCTTTTAATCAAAAACATTTTTAATTCCTTTGACCCCAGTTTTTTTCTTTTTTTCCCCTCCAAGCTAAGACACTAATGAACACAATTCTGCTCGATTTGATAAAAATGAATATAGAATTTTTGGGTGTTGATGGTGCTTACGAAAACATCCAAGTGCTTTGCAAGTTTTTGGACATATAATATTCATCAATTATAATTTTCTAGCTCGTATTTATGGTAACAAGAACAGCTAAATATATGAGATTGCATGTTTTACTTCACAAATGACCTTTTACTGTGACGTGAAGTTTAGTATTGTATTTAACCGAAAAGTTGAATAGCCTCGAACTCTTGTTCAGAATATAATGAGCTTAAAGATGTGTGCTTACACCAATTTACTTCAAGTCCGAAGTAATGTCAAATAAATTTCTTAGTAACCTAGTAATATGTATGTTTCTAAAAGTAATGTTTCACGAATGTTTAATTTCTTTTAATTATGCTTCATTTAAATTTTAAAGACATTTCAAACTATAACTATTTCGTGTTTAGTCTTAACTCTGTCTTTTAAAGGATTACTATATTCTTGTATTTTTTCCAATTTAAAAGTAAACGATTTCGATTTTTACAAATTTCATCACTGTAGTAAGTCATTATGAATCCAGTTGTATACATATATTTCCACATAATATAGCATATTTTGTTGCGAAAAGAAAGACTTAATACCAAGTTTTCTTTTCCTGGGAGCTCTTTATTGACATTGATTCGTTTATTCTAGTTTTACGTACCATAATTCCTTGAATCAAGATTATATATCTAAATACACATGGTTCTTATAAGTTTTCCTAGCGTGCTCTAACGTTAAAAAAATGAATACTCTTTGCTTTAGAGCAATAATTCTAGGTGGATATATCATCAAAACCACAGGAAAAATGAGCTCGTGGTCACCATCCATGATGACCAGAAGGTTCTACATCTATACAAAGTGACCATCATTCATGTCAACAATTGACTGCATTTTTGTGATAAATTGATAACCTGCTAGATGAATCTTTCAATATTCAACATGGCTACATGCTGTCAAGTGGCATCTGTCAAGGCTATTAATACAGTAGGCTCTCCAGGATACCCAGCTGACTTTAGGTACACTCATAGCCAGAAACCAAGTTTGCCATCCGATAGCATGTAGCCATGTTGAATATTGAACAGCTTCGTTTAGCTGTCTGTTTCTTTATCCCAAGTATGCAGGCCATGGTTAACATGAATGGTTGTCACGCCATGCAGATGTAGCACCCTCTGAAGATGAGGTCCGGTGACCACATGTTTCTGTTCCCCATGGTCTCACTGGTATGTATATTCAAAAGAACCCTGTATGTATACCAACACACATACTATATTTATTACCGGATCACAATGACAAACATTAAAGTCAGTCTTGAATACCCAAACCTCCATCCCGATTAACTGAGCAAGAGGTTAAAAGTTCTAAAAGAACATCGTGGAATGTTTAATTGGTTTGTTGTGTTTTGAATTTCGCGCAGAGCTACGCGAGGTCTATCTGCGCTAGCCGTCCCTAATTTAGCAGTGAAAGACTAGAGGGAAAGCAACTAGTCATCACCACCCACCGCCAACTCTTGGGTTACTCTTTTACCAACGGATAGTGGGATTGGTCGTTACATTATAACGCCTTCCCGGCTGAAAGGGCGAGCACGTTTAGTGAGACGGGGGTTCGAACCCGCGACCCTCAAATTGCGGAATATGTTTAATGATACGGGTGTAACGTCTTTCAAAGTTCTTCGGTTTGCTAAATATAAATCTGCCCAAACACACACACAAAGAAAATGAAGTAATTAACCTTAAACTCTTATGATCTCTAAATGCCTTAATTATCACTTCCTGCACATTATCATTACACTGGATATATCACATTCCCTAAACAATATTCCAAATAAGCAGTGTATTTAACCAATTTGTAAATCTTATGAATTAAAATACCTTGATGAGATGCTTCAGTCACTGAACACATCCTAATTTCACCAACGTTTTCCTCGTGCCTTGTTGGACTGGAGATCTAAGGGCATCATTAATGATTGGCTATTTTGTTTTGTTGTTGTTTATTTTTACTGTGCTTTAGAAAAAACTATTGCCATGATGGATCATCTTGTCTTATACATTCTGCTGGTTTCAGTTAATACCTTACAATTAAACTGGTTTGCGACCAACATCTCGGTATCTGTCTGTCACCGAGTGTCTAGCCAGCTATCAGTTATATCAAACAACCAGACTATATAAGAACTAAAAGTATCACCAACTGTGAATGGTAATTGAGGTATGGAATATTCTGAGCTTGAGTACCAACATCTGTTCCTTAATTTAAATTTAATTGTATTTCACTGTGATTCTTTCGAATAGATATTCATCATGATAGACGATGTATCCCACTAATGCGCGAGGTTTATTTGTGCAGATGTTACTAAAGCATATTTTACAGTTCCCACTCGGTGGCCTGTGTCCAAGATTTATTTTGCTGTGAGCGTGCATCTATGTTTTGGGCTTTATTCTTTGATTTAAATTAAAATGTCATCAAAAGAACGGTGATTCTGTTAAATTGCGCTGTTTTTCCTTCTGACGTTGAAATTAACATAACTGTTTTGTCATTTATAAAATACATATCGGTTTGACAGCTAGTTTGATTGGGAGCACTTATTAAACAGAACCTGTTTAGTCGATCTTTCTCTGGATAACGCTACAAGATAGATGCGTTAGAGACGGGATTAGACGTCATCCATATTTATGAGCGTTGATGCAGCGATGGAATAAATACCGATACCTTAGGCTAAAACAAAATAAAATCAACAATTAACATATGAATTAGTATTGTCTTTTACCTTCCGTATCTTGACAAGTTTAGAAGTATATTTATACTCTTCAAAGTAAAAAAAAACCTGTATCATTATAACATTTATTTATTTTTTAATCCGAAATACAAAAACTACCACAATCAAATATGCATATGATATAGGTAGACGCACTTGTTATCTGTGTGTATATTAAACGCGCACATCTATATACAGATATTCATAAGTTATAGGTAGGATGCATATAGATTAAATATCATGTACGTTTATTCAATAACAAAAACGTTTCGTCCACAACACAAGAAACAATGAATATATATATTTCAGTGTCAATATTTCAATGTCAAGCAATAACATATACTCACTCTCATCTATTAACTTAGTTATTTACATTTTTATACATCCGTATAACTAAAGTTAATATATGGTTTTTAACATCGCTATTGGTACTTTTAGGTTTTATTCTAACTTTTCAGTTTTTAATCCATAAGTTAGATTTCACTTTAATTTTCAAGTGCTTATCCATGAAATCTGTAATAGTTCTTGTTTTATCGGATGTTGCCCCACTGGTGGCTCATTGATAAGTATGAAGGGTTATAATGCTAAAATCGGGTTTCGGTAATCGCGGTGGGCACAGCACAGTTAACTCTTTGTATAGCTTCAAACTGAACAATAAACAAACAGTTATTAAATTTTAGGTTAGAACTGAAAATTTCAACCTGATAGTGCCTTATGTGCATGTGAGCTAAATGATAAAATTAGAGACCCTTAAGATTTGGTATAGCCAATCTTGAGTTTGAGCTACTGATCAGAGGAAAGGCAGGCAGCCAGAAGTATCCGCCGCTACAAGGGCTCTGTCAGTCTTTTTTCAACCAATAATGGGATTGACTATTACTTTTATAACTCGACCACAGCTGATATTGCAGAAGTCATTCAGCGGCATCATTTTTCGCACACGAAACTCTGATTCGTAGCTCGACACGATAATCATCAGGCAGCTAAAGCTTTTAGAGTACAATTTTCGTGGTTTCTCTTTACAGGGCCAAAAACCATAGCACTAAAGTGCTATTCAAAAACATAATAAAAATTGGAAACCTTTCAACTGGTTCACTTATTAATTATGTTCACTACTGTAAAGCAACTGAAATATGACAATGTAATGTAAAGGTCAGTTATAAGCTTGAATAAGAGTGTTATAGCTCTAACAAAAGTGTTAAAATCACCCTTGGTTAGGATGATTTCTATCCACAGGGCAGGTGTTAATTGATATGCAAGGTTGGTAACTACTTAAGACGGCAAAAAAGAATAGTTTATGAAACATTACAGATTAATTCATCTGATGAGGACGCTGTACCTTCATAATATTATCCTTTTATGTTATCTTTCCCATAGATGGTCTTACATTCATTGAATGTAACCAAGGAAGAGGGCGTTTCAGTTTTCACCTCTATATACTAAAAAGTTTTTTTCACATTTTATATTCTTATCATTATTTTAAAATGTTCAATATTTTGTAAAAAAGTACAATATAGGTAAAAAGTGGCAATTAAACAGTGATAATTCATAACTTGTGGTTGATAGAAGGCATCGAATTTCTGGTGCTCAATTTCGGAAAAAGAAAGCAGAAAAGGAGGCATATCAGAAAGAACAATAATACTCTACTCAAATTGTTGCAGCGCGAAACATTCCAAGAAAGCAGAGAGAGACGATCAAAAACTACTGCAACTAAGCCTAGTGAAAAACTGAGCTCAAGTTCTTGCTATATAGTCTCAGAAATGAAAGAATCGGACAAAAAAGTAGACAGAGAGCGAAAATACATGTATTTGGTTTGGGTAATTCAGGAAAATGGCCAAAAATGAGCTAAAACGTGCGATTTGTTTTGGGGGGTCGAAATAAAAAGAAAAAACACGATACCAGTAATGGAGAACATGCACCAAAACGATGTATTAAATAATTGGTTAAAACGTGAGACAGTGGTTAATGGAGAAGAAATACCAAAACAATGTGTTAAGTAATTAGTCAAAACGTGAGACAGTGGTCAATGGAGAAGAAATACCAAAACAATGTGTTAAGTAATTGGTCAAAACGTGAGACAGTGGTTAATGGAGAAGAAATACCAAAACAATGTGTTAAGTAATTAGTCAAAACGTGAGACAGTGGTCAATGGAGAAGAAATACCAAAACAATATGTTAAGTAATTGGTCAAAACGTGAGACAGTAGTCAATGGAGAAGAAATACCAAAAACAATGTGTTAAGTAATTGGTCAAAACGTGAGACAGTGGTCAATAGAGAAGAAATACCAAAACAATGTGTTGAGTAATTGGTTAAAACGTGAGACAGTGGTCAATGGAGAAGAAATACCAAAAACAATGTATTTAATAATTGGTTAAAACGTGAGACAGTGGTTAATGGAGAAGAAATACCAAAAACAATGTGTTAAGTAATTGGTCAAAACGTGAGACAGTGGTCAATGGAGAAGAAATACCAAAACAATGTGTTAAGTAATTGGTCAAAACGTGAGACAGTGGTCAATGGAGAAGAAATACCAAAACAATGTGTTAAGTAATTGGTTAAAACGTGAGACAGTGGTCAATGGAGAAGAAATACCAAAAACAATGTATTTAATAATTGGTTAAAACGTGAGATAGTGGTTAATGGACGAGAAGTACCAACACAAAGGATTCAATAATGGATCAAAATCTGAGTCAGCCTCTCTTACCTATAGTGCAAGATTTACGGCATAGCTAATTTTCCAATTTCAACAAACGGAACAAAGGACTGTAAAATATTAGTAGCACATTAAAGTCGACATGAAAAGTAAATAGATCATGGAGATATTTTATTAATTAAAAAAAGTTAGAATCTTGACTGAAATTAAACAATCTATCAATATGGAACATCTGCGCTTGATTATATAAAAGACGGAATTTTGGCAAGCTGATCTTGGAAAGGTTGTTGCTTTGAGAAAACTTCATGGAACTAAAAGGATTTCTCTTTGTGGAAGTTTTCCAAACCTGTAAATTAAGATGTTCTAAAGTTTGTGGAATATGTGATATCCTTCTATGGTAGAAAACCTTACAAGAACTACTACTAGACAAAACAAAATCCATAAGAACATAAGGGGAGAGCATCTAGAATGCGCTGATTCAATTTCTGTCCAATAAGACCTGACTCGCATTGACCGTTGCTGGAAATATCAAGGATTACTCGATTTTTCCAGACTGTACATCGGGCATAAGCTAACCAGAAGAGGTGAACACAGTTATTCAGTTTATCACAGCTACTGAGATATCTGCAATGAAAGTGGCGACGTCAGTACTAACGAGTGTTTCCTCGGATTTTTGCTGCTCATGACCGAAGTTGTTCTGAAGAAATGACTTGGAAAGATCTACAAGGTTTAAGATACGACATGAAAAGTAAGAATAACAACCTGTAAAAAACGTTAAAGATTTAAATCGAAGAGTGTTTTGTTTTTACCTTGCAACCCACGCTCTCTGAATTTCATGATCCAGCCAACTGTTACCTCAAGCAGGGATGTTCTCGACTTGATTCAAAGCATATGCGTCTTCTTTTTCATTTTAACCCATAATTGTAAAGCTTTGTTACAGTACGTGTCCCAGTTAACTGAAAAGTCACCGAATAACATGCGATGGAAAAGAAGAAATGGTTCTGTTCATGCACTCTGATACCAGCTGAGAGAGGCCTACGATGATCTGTAGAATCAACACTCTCATGGGAACCAGAGGAACAAATTCGCTGTCTAAAGTGAAAGCAACTGTTGTCAAACTGTTAAGTTTCAAACTTGTGGCTAGTTTTGTGGTATGAGATCAGACTTTACAGAAAGCAGCTATAAGATAGCAATATCCTTCATTTCTACAAGACTGATGAAGTTCTTGAAAATTTAGTGTTGGGTGCAAAGGAATTTGCAGAGGTGGTAGAAACCGCTAGAACATTTTTATATAAATCGTATATTTGATATTAAACGTGTGATGAACCTATCCATGATGTACAAGATCAATCTGTTTAACAAAGCTGTAGATGCAGTCATTGAATCTGTGGAAGAAAAGTATCAATAAATCCAAGAACACGTGTTCGTTTCCAGCTTTCTAAACTGCTCTGCTGACTTGTAAAAATTAAGCACAAATATCGTGCTTGAACACTGCAGGATATGTGGATTTCCAAATCAGCTTAGAGTGCAACGGAGCTGATATTGGTGGATTGTATGAAAAACTGCTTGCACTCTCACGGAGTGTAATTAGAATAACTATTATAAGCATACCGGAAATCTTGCACAAGAACAGATTATCACAGTTGTTTCCCCACGCTTTAATCTGACCGACAAGTCTGCTGACTTTGCCCATTACCGTTACCAGTGGACAAAGAAGGTTTACAAAGTAAAATTGATTACAAGTGTGGAATGGTAAAAATTCCGAAGGAACAATAAATTACACAGAAAATTGGACAAAGTGCAACTTTGCCTCACCACGAAAAGTGAAATTCGTTTAACTGTAAAATTTTGAATGACACTGTTACGGTAATATTTCCTCAGGCTTTAATAGATTGATGTAAATAGGTAAATACATTTGATTTCATTTGTAGCCCTACGGTTTTGTTAGACACTTTAAGTAAGATTAGAAGCTCAACAGTTTCACAGACAGCCTATAGGAGCAAAATAGCTGATCACATTCTTCTTAATAATTTGCTGACACCGAAGAATACACATGGAGCGAAAAGTTAAGATTTTCCTGAGAGGATGTGTGGGCCCCTAGTGGTTAGGTAGTAAAATTGAAACTTTATTTACTAAAAACCGATTATCAGTACTCAAAGGAAGCTCATTACGCAGCTTTGCTCTTAAACAAAAACAAACATATGTGCACGTCAGCACATAACTTCTTTTTTTTATTTGAGTTTTGATATTATGAAACAAAAGTAAAATGTTATGATTATACAAATTGAATAGAAAAACTAAACTGAAAATAAAAAATAAATCTGAAATAGTTTTTACTTCAAATGTGTAGCATCACAGTTCACAGAATTCCCCTTTTTTTCGTTTTGCTAAAGAAGGTATTTCTACAAAAAGAAAACAAATGAATCTTTAGGAGAAAGACAAAAAAAAACAACAACCTCTGCTTGGCTTACTAGTATGAACAGACCATAATTTCTTTCCTTGTTAGAAGAAAACCGTAGATTATCTCATTAACAAAGGAAGATATTCTGAATATCCATCTATGTATATATATATAAAGCGTTATATTCATTTGATAAAGTATTAGTTAGGACATTTCTTTTCCATCAGTTCTTACAAAAACGGATCAACGGAGGCACCTAGCTAGTGAAGGTTGTGGATCAAATGGATATTAACTGATCAACGGAGGCACCTAGCTAGTGAAGGTTGTGGATCAAATGGATATTAACTGATCAACGGAGGCACCTAGCTAGTGAAGGTTGTGGATCAAATGGATATTAACTGATCAACGGAGGCACCTAGCTAGTGAAGGTTGTGGATCAAATGGATATTAACTGATC
>NW_013666503.1:389835-397638 GCF_000517525.1 Limulus polyphemus
ATCAAATGGATATTAACTGATCAACGGAGGCACCTAGCTAGTGAAGGTTGTGGATCAAATGGATATTAACTGATCAACGGAGGCACCTAGCTAGTGAAGGTTGTGGATCAAATGGATATTAACTGATCAACGGAGGCACCTAGCTAGTGAAGGTTGTGGATATTAACTTGTCTAATCACTCTAAGAGAACTTAAAGTTAGCATGAAGTAACTAATCAGTGAAATAAGATCCCGTGTTTTTATTTACCAACAAATATATCGTGGGGGAGCGAAGCCTCTCGGATGACCCTCTCATCCCAATTGTTTTATTGCAGCAAAAACTTTCCCTTATCATGTTACATCCGACGAACATAGACCTCTTCTCATTCGCACGTCACTCAGAACAGCAAATGTTCGACGTGTCAACTTAACAGAGCAAATCTCAAGAACTACCTTCAGGTACAGTGTTATCTTATTCACGAAAATGTATCTGATTTAAGTTTTTGATAACTGTGGGGAATCACAAGTGTGTGTGAATTGTGAATTAAAACTTAACAAGTGCCTAAGGCTAGTACGGAGTTATGATTTTGGGTTTAAATTTCGCGCAAAGCTACACGAGGGTTATCTGAGCTAGCCGTCCCTAATTTTGCAGTGAAAGACTAGTGGGAAGGCAGCTAGTCATCACCACCCACCGTCAACTCTTGAGCTACTCTTTTACCAAAGAATAGTGGGATTGATCGTAACATTATATCGCCCCCACGGTTGAAAGGGCGAGCATGTTTGGTAGAACGGGGATTCGAAGCCGCGACCCTCAGATTTTGAGTCGAGCGCCCTAACTACCTGGCCATACGGAATTTTAGGGTTTTTGTGTAATTTAACTTCTATTATGTCTTTCGTTTCTGTGGTGAGATAAATGAAAGTTCACATTAATGTTTGTGTTCAGCTATTTAGGTGTGGTTTCAAATATAAAAGGAAAGGGAAGATATCTTAAGATTGCATTCGTGAAAATTCACTAATATTATTTAAATGATCTCATTTCCTAAGTTATTAGTACATTAATTCCAGGTTGGATCTTTAAATCAGTTTTGTTATTTTATTTTTACAGCACATGAAACCAGTGCTTGATTTCTAGAAAAATAAAGATGTTGGATCCCCGTTGACCAGTGAATGAGTGAAGTGGGAGATTTTGAGTTTTAAGAAATAACAATTTAAAAATTACTGAGGATGTTTGGTATAGATAGGGCTGGGAGGGTGTGATGGAATTGACTACGTCACTCAAATATATAAGTTAAGCACATGATGAAAAGCATATACTTTAAATCACTAAGTAGGCAAGTGTTTCATAACGAACGTATGGTGAACACTAAATTATGTATATAGTAATAAATATAGTGTCTGTTTAAAAATACAGCGTTTAAGTTATTACAAACATAAACAGTGAGAAAAGTGTGCTTCAGATCATACAATATTATGATCTGGATAAGGTTGTTGTTTGTTGATAAGCCCAAAACTACATAATAGGATATCTATGCTATGCCCACCGGAGGTATCGAAACCAGATTTTTAGCGTGAAAAGCCCTCGGACTTAACGCTCAGCCACCGAGCGGGGCTGAAATTTGAAGGTAAAATTTCAGTTTTAATTCGTCTAATAGTAGTTTTTAACCTAGGCATCCTAAGTTTCATCACGCTGTTTGTATAGATATATAAGTTTTCTTTACCATTTCCAATTGGTGAGGTTGTAAGAGCCTGCTTATTTTTATATATATGTATGTATTTTAATAATAATGTTTCGTTAGGAGCAAACACCTTCTCACGACTGACTTCAAACTGCAAATGTTTGTTTCCAGCTGTGGGTCGTTGTGGTTTTCAATACACCTGCTCTTCACCCCATATATATGAGACTTGCGAATAGAAATTAAACTTACAAGACTGCATGATAGACGATATACCCCTACCGCTAAATAATTCATACTTCTTCAGATAGCTCTTTTTACTGAGTTCCACTGACCCTGTCGACATCGAAGTTTGTACACTGGTTTCGTTTTCTTGTCTTTTATGTTAAACGATTTTTGTTTTTATCAAAGATTGTTTGAAAATATCATCAAAGATAAGCAGTCGTTTTTTTTTTAGGCTCTACTTCTGTTGATGTGAAAATTAATGTAACTTTTGTATATTCGTTATTATATCTAGAGAGAGATCTGTTGATCAATTTTATCGCAAAACTAAATAACAATGTATCTGCGACCTATCTATTGCTGGATTTTAGCGTTGTAAGTCCGTAAGAATACCGCTGAATCACCGGGAGACATAATATATATATGTTTCTTTATTTGTATATGTATAACATTCGAGAGGGTGTGTCCATACGTTTTTGATAAAGATAGAACAATGATACAATCAACTGTTATACATAGGAAAGCTAATCTTAAGGCAAATCTAAAAATTTAAAGAATCGTGAATTATTTAACTAAACTGACGATCATCTGAAAATAATCTGATCTAATTTTCCAGCACATTGTTTTCCTTTTTAAACTTTTAATAGTACCTCATCTGACGATAGTAAATGCAGCAACTTTTCTGTCAGCTCAAATACAGTCACTTCGGAATGGAATAATCTTCAACTTGGGCCAGTTCATTTTTTAAACTTGCTTGTTTCTTTATTTTTCAAGTTATAAGATCCCATGTGCCTCCTCCCTGATTCTCGAAGAAATAATCTATCAGCTCGAGCAGCTATTGTCTCTATCGAAGCACACGAGAGAAAAAAATTCAAAACTAGAAGTATTCGGAATTCCAGACTAAATTAACTCCAATCTTTCCACTTCATAGTGCGTCTTGTTGTTCCTTATCAGCAGTCACTGAACGAAACGGAAAAATCGATAAAAAAAATCGGGCAGGCTTGAGAAAAGAGAAGGAAAATAACCGTTATTGTCAACTCACACCTAACAATATTGGATTTGTCGTCAAACGGCTGTGTTGGTCGACGAGTGAGGGAATAGGCAGAAAGAAGTATTTAATAGCAGGGAATTAGTCTTGAACTGACGGCTGTTCAGGTCTCCCAGTTTAAACGCTTTAGTTGACGGCTTCTTTAATATTAAACTGTAAAACCAATATAGAGAAATCCGTCGACAATCGCTTTTCCTTTGTTTCTCTTGTCTTTATTGTATTAATAGTTTTTCAACAAGGTCTGAAGCGATGTTGACAGCAGGTCCCGAAAATACAGAGTCACAGTGTTCATTCTATAAGAGTTCGATACTGACAAGTATTTAATAACTGCGTGGGTTCCTTAAGTATCAGGTACACCAAATTGGAAGTATATCTTTTAAATTCGGAGTAGACAATTTAAAAAAAAATCATCAGCATGAGCGAAACAACAGAGTTTTAATAAAACAGTTACTTATACAGATAAATGTGGAATAGCTACATAGCAAGTCTTTAACTGACAGCCTCTTAAAAGAACTTCATTCAATGTGTGCAAACGCATAAATAAACATTGGCCATATTTTAAGAGAGACAGAAGAACTGATCAGTATCCATCATGTACAGAAATCTACTAAAACCACTGGAGGAGAAGGAATTGGGCGAAACCTTTACAGGCGACTTCCCTCGTAAAGATACTCAAGCTACTACTTCGGAATGAAGCAAAACTAATTACGACCCTGTGGAAAACACATGTGTACTCAAGGGGTAGAAATTCGTCGTCAATTGCTCACTACAAACCGCGTTCAACCAGATCGAGTGAGGTCTTGCCCATGTTACTGCACCGTAAAAAAAATAACTGAAGCTCAAGGGACAATGACGGCAATTTACATTCACTGGAAACGAACGTACTGAGACACTGTTAATATAAATTTTTATGTGATGCAGAGACTTAATTAAAACGACGTCTATCACACAAATGAGCTCGTTAACTTCGTTATGGAAACAATCATTTCTGACCCACTAGCCCCCCAGTGGCATAGCGGTATGTCTGCGGACTTACAACACTAGAAACCAAGTTTCGATACCCGTGGTGGGCAGAGCACAGATAACCCTATATGTAGCTTTGTGCTTAACTTCAAACAAACATAGAAATTGACCCACTAATGTGATTGTTGAAATTGTAATAACAAATAAGGTAATAACTTCATAGGTTTTATATTAAGATACAATTTTCAAAGAATACTTTTAATTTTTAAACGAAAATATTTGAAAAAATTGAAAAATAATAACGACATTGTTTTTATTATTATTTCCTTATGCTTATGATAATCCTCTACTAATATAACATTTTTTTTTCTAACTAATTCAATGTGTCATATGAGAGATTTAAGAAAAGTTTAAGACTAAAACGTACAGTGCTAGAAACAGTTTACGTTTGGTGGTAGTTTTGTTTATGATACAGTAGGAAAAACTAAAACCAAAATGGTTTTATAGGTTATATTAACTACTAACGATCGCGTGGGGCGTCGATTTTATGTGTATATGTATATTTTTGTTGTTGTTGTTGTTATTTCAACGTAATTAAATAATCATAATTTGGAATTTCTGAATTGTAATTTTGACTTGCTTAATTTAAATGTTTTTATTATTATTTTATTTTCATTTCTGAATCCTATCCTGATTTTTGGATTTTCTTTTATTTGTTTATTTCCACCGCGAGTGGAAAATTTCTACCGCAATAAAAATTTTATTCTGTGGAGGAAATTAATTACGGACGACTAGCGCAGATAGTCCTCGTGTAGCATTGCGCGAAATTCAACAAACAAACAAAACCCCATCATAATTTATAAAAGGCCCATTTGCACGTCTCAGAGCTTGCTTGATCACATTAACGATCTCGTTTGGTCATTTCAAGCAAACAAATGTTTCACCATAAAACAAATACAGAAGAATTCAGCGTTTGTTTATGAGAAAGAGTGTAATGAATGATTATGAAGCGCGGTAATGTAGTGCATAAAAATAAGACTACCTCTTTCAGCGTTGCTTCAGTTTCTTTTATAATTTTGTTTTGTGACACGAACAGAAAAAATATCTGACTTTTCACCGCAGTGAAAATAAACAAAAAACAGAAAATCCAAAGATTAGAATTAAATTGAAAGTCCAAATTATATGAATAATATAAGGTAGAAATAAATAAGAAATCGGTGTCCTCTACGGGTTTTCGTAGTTAACCTCTGAAAATCTCGTTACTATGACGTCAATCAGTTCTTTCATCTGGGAGCATTATAAGCCTGAAATAATGCCCACTATTCAAACTTCTGTGACGTATATTTCAGGTGCGAGGGCAGGGTACACAAGTTCTGTATGTTTTTAATCTCCTCAGTAAGGATGTGAGGATTTTAGACGACCCTCCCCCCCGATGGCAGCGGTAAACTAGAAGGCTTGTAAATAAAATCAAACTAATTTATATAGTTTGGAACAATTAAAAACATTAAACCTAAACCTTAGATACCAAACTTCCATACCTATCTATAAGCACAGAGTTAGTTTAAGGACCATACATCCGTATTTATTGAAAGAGAGACTTCAAGCAATACAAGTTAATGAATATACATATTCTCTGGGAAGTTGTAATAATTTCTGGCGAGGTATACTTTTAAACCCTATAGGTGACGCTATATCCACGGTCTCATTAAGTAATTTTTAGCATGAAGATGGTCCATGAATAGCTTGTTGACAAACCACACACAAGGTCCGAAAATGGTCACCGAACTGTGAAATTGGTCTCGGTCAACTGATCACCACCTTTATCAGTTTGTTTTCTTATAGCAATGGGGGTGACGTGGTCATTCAGGCTTTAGCAAACTCTGATTGGATAAAAAGTTTACGTGCTCAATATCTGGTCTCTATCTGCGTGTGAATCAGAAAGCGACACGTGTGGTTCTGCTGATAATTGTGACGTCGAGTTTGTAAATACTTTCTTTTACACTTTATCCCAAATGTCCGTTTTTGGTGTTTGATCCGTGTTTACTGTACATTCAAGCTGATAATTTGTTCAACTTGAAATTTCGGTTGACGTTTGTAATGCAGTTTGTTTCAAGATTTATTCTATATTAGCTAATGTTCAGAAGTTTGTAATCTATAGCAGTTGTTAAGTCATCACTTTCTGATCAAGACTTTCCTTTTAGCATTTTCAATACCTAATTATGCCCCTTTAAAAACAGCTGATGCAATTCGTTCCATAAAGAAATTATTAGTTTTCATATAAGAAAATGTATATTTATTACTAATCGATGTTGTAAAGGTAGACTTAAGTAACTGATAACATGTAGTCACTAGAAACATGCATAATTTGTTTTCTATACAAACTTTTAACTTTAGTTTTCCATATAAAAACTTACAATTCGTTATTCTATGGAAAACAGATCAATAACTGTTTAGTTTTTCTTACGTAGAAGCAATTGTAAAGCGTAATAATAGCTATTCTATAGAAAAATGATTAGTAATTATAAGTAAGTTTATCCATTCAAATAGATATCTCTCTTCATTGTTTAGTAGTTGAGCTACAGCAATAGACAAGTTTCTTTATAGTAAGGCTTAACAACTATATATTGTGAGCTTTCATTAATGAAAACGATTATGTCTGGTTCACATAGAAAAAGTGTTAAAGTATTAGTTGGTAAGTATTTCTATACAAAGATCGTATTAATAATAAAAATATATATTCCATAAAATCGTGCACGTAAATAAATAAATACGCATGTATGTATTACAAAATAGATCCAAGAAATTCAACACGATTTTCTAGCAAAATTATGGGCATAGTTTCACTTAATGGGAGCACATATAAAGTGGCTATGAGTTAACTTACAATAACAATATTTTTAAGCTCGACATAGTTATATCTATAAGTGTCTTCTTAAGTGAAATATTTCAGGTAATCTTAATTTATGTTTGTCAAGGACTTGGTGTTACTTATTTACCTAACGTGTGGTGAACATTCTTTACAGTAATTATCATGCTATAAGCTTATTTACAAAACCAGACGTGGTTACTAAGCCACAACATAGGAGTTTGGCTCTCAAATGAAATGTGATTCTGTAGATCAGCAAATGTATAATATATTACCTCTGTGCAGAACCACAGGCTCTGTAGATCCGGTAAATGTAGAATATATCACCTCTGTGAAGGACAAAACTCTGTAGATCAAGCAAATGTAAAACAAATCACCTCTATAAAGGACCAGGCTCTGTAGATTCGGATTGTCTGGTCCTTCAAAGAGATGATATGTTCTACATTTGCCGGATCTACAGAGTCTGGTCCTTCACAGAGGTGATTTTTTCTACATTTGCCTGATCTACAGAGTCTGGTCCTTCACAGAAGTGATTTGTTCTACATTTGCCGGATCTACAGAGTCTGGTTCTTCACAGAGGTGATTTGTTCTATATTTGTTTGCCGGATCTACAGTGTCTGGTTCTTCACAAAGGTGATATGTTCTATATTTGCCGGATCTACTGTAGAACAAATCACCTCTGTGAAGGACAAAACTCTATATTTTACATTTGCTTGATCTTTGTTCTACATTTGCCGGATCTATAGAGTCTAGTTCTTGACAGAGGTGATATGTTCTACATTTGCTGGATCTACAGAGTCTGGTCCTTTACAGAGGTGATTTGTCACTTCTGAGAAGTACCAGACTCTGGCAAATGTAGAACAAACCACCTCTGTGAAGAAACAGACTCTGTAGATCCGGCAAATGTAGAACAAATCACTTCTGTGAAGGACCAGACTCTGTAGATCAGGCAGATACAGAACAAATCACCTCTGTGAAGAACCAGACTCTGTAGATCCGGCAAATGTAGAACAAATCACTTCTGTGAAGGACCAGACTCTGAAGATCAGGGAA
>NW_013666504.1:0-38032 GCF_000517525.1 Limulus polyphemus
AGAACTCAGTTAACAGATGTTTCCGTATATCAAAGCTATCTTTAATATTCTAGTAAATACATTTATTTATCAACTCTGGAATGGAATTTTAAAATCTTAAATATGTTTTTTTGTAATATTTATCTACTTGAACTTATACAGGTGAATTCTCAATTGCACAAATATTTTTACAGGTGAACAGTTTTATGAACAACTTCACATTAGAAGAAACCCCTGGTTTCTTGATGCATTTCAAACATTATGAAATACAGGCTGGCTGAATATACTTTTAATTTGTTTATTCATGCTTGTTTGTTTGTAATTAAGCACAAAGCTACACAATGAGCTATATGTACTCTACCCACCACGGGTATTGAAACCCGGATTCTAGGGCTGTAAGTCCGCAGACATGCCGCTGTGCCACTGGGGGGGGGGGCGTTTATTGATGCATTTTAAACATAATGATATACAGGCTGGCTGAATACCCCTTTAATGTGTTTGTTGGTTTTTGATAAAATTCTATAAAACACGCTCTCAAACGTCTGACGAACACGAAACATGTAAGAAACATATTTAGCCATCTTCAACACTAGAACACTTGGAAGAACATAAACACAATAGTAGGTATTCATGTGTAGTTTGAAGGAAGAGCTAGAAACATAATATCACAAGTTAAGTTTTGTTAAAGTATGTATACCTTCAAATGTAGAAAAACTTTACTTAATTCCCACTATAGTTTCATACCAAATATCCTTGTAGTATCCTTAAAGTTAGGTCGCATGGTTGTAGATGATTAGGTATTAAAATTATCTTGATAAATTAAGTTGCCTCTGTTCAGTTGAAATATTCTTGTCCAGTCTTATTTTTGAGTTTTATTTTTATGATATATTCTTCTTCTTCTTCTTCTTTTAGTGAGGTTACGCAGGAAGATCGTCACAAGCGTGTTCTGCTGTCTGTGTGGCACAGAGACCTAATTAACAGGTATGCGGATTTTCTAATTATTAATATACATCTAAATGTCTGCCTGTTTATCTGTGAGGAAACTATTTTGCTGCTGTATTTCTTTATATTTTCAAACACAAAAGTACAGCAGCTTGTTTGTTTGATGTTGCTAAGCGCAAAGCTCTATAATGAGCTATCTGCACACTGTCCACTGCGGGTATCGAAACCTGATTTTTAGTGTTATAAGCCCTCAGCCTTATTGATGATTTACGGGAGTGGGGAATGAAAACAGCGGAAGGTGATGGAAAAGCAGCAAGCCAAAGCATTGGCAAGATATCAAGTTTTAGGAAAATAATAAACATGTGAGACACATGAAACATATTATATATATATTTATATATACACACACACATATATATGTATATGTTATATTCTAAAAATTTCCCTATACTTTATATTAATTGTTTGTTGCTTGAAGTTAAGCACAAAGCAACACAATGGGCTATCTGTGCTCTGCCCACCACGGGTATTGAAACCCGGATTCTAGCGTTGTAGGTCCGCAGACACACCGCTGTGACACTGGGGGGGGGGCTTGTTTGTTTGTTGTTAAGCGCAAAGCTAAGTAATACAAGTTTGTTGAATGTTACAAAAGAAATTTCAGAGATGAAAATTTCCCGTCCATCGGCGGTTATCCTGCTTTTTTAGGCACACTACTGGCCATTCACGAGATCGATACAAGTCCGATGAGAAAAAAATAAATTGCAAACGTAATTTTTTTTTGCATATGTCGGGGAAAACCGTTGGTACAACTCTTGGAAGTAAACACTGAAAAGTCTGTTTGACCAATGGCAAACAGTCTTTTTAAATCAGGCTCGGCTCTGTTCGATAGATCGGCGCCGTGTTAGATCTAGCACGTGTGTGCAGTTTGTCGCGTTCGTTTCGAAAGCAAACATAGCTGAAAATGCTCACGAGGTGAAAGGGATTGACAGTGGTTGCAAGGAGACATTCTGCCGATCGTGGTTCGACGAAGTAGTAGGCTTAAACTTTAAAATGGTGGAACATATGACATACAATCTCGGCGACATTTTCTATTTTGGAAAGTTAGTGTTTTTATCTACTGTTATTAGTGCACAAATATAGAAGATATACAATATAGAGGCAACTATGTTAATATTAATTCTGCACAAATATCTACGTATCAAATTAAAATGCACTAAATTTTCTTTAAAAATAACCCATTCTCACCCTTCTTTCCAGACTACGGTGCCGATCGTGGACTCGGCTACTCTTACCGATAACCTCCGGATTGTTTCAGTCTGACCCATTCCAATCGCATCGCTAATTATATTAACTACTGAACAAAGCAAGTTAGTTACTGAGACCAAAAAATGAACATCGACCCGGTAATGAGTGTAGCGAATTAAATATACTTTTCATACGTTCTTACTTATAAAGATTCGTCAGTTGTGTATCCTTGCTCATCAGTATAACCGCAAAACTTTTCACAATCCACCCTAAAAACGTATTGTGACCAACGAAACTCATTAAAGAGCTTTGACAATGTAACTTCATAGATATCTTTACATTTATTCTCCTAGTAGCTTTACGACAGATGAATAGCTAAAGGTTTCAACTTGTGCGATAAATTAAAAGTACTAAAAGCTCAGTAATCTGGGATAGTCACACATCGGAGCAGTAAACCGTATTTATCTTGAAAAACTCAACTCAGCTGTACAAATTCTTCGTTAGCAAGACACGAAACTTGAACAATATATCTGATCAGTTGAAAAATTAATTACTTAAATATTGTTAACTAACTCTTAATTTGCTCGAATAACTTGATTTTATCAATCATTAAAGAACTTGTAGAGTAAAATTTAAATTCTTGTTTCAGCTTACTCTCCTGAACTGAACCTGCTGTTTGGAAGACATATGTTCACAAGTAACACTGTGTTTAAGTGGCATAGCGGTACGTGTGCGGACTTACAACACCAGAAACTGGGTTTCGATACCCGTGGTGGGCAGAGCACAGATAGCCTATTGTGTAGCTTTGTGCTTAACTTCAAACAAAAAAAGTCGTAGGAGAATAAGTTGTTTAAGCTTTATTTAAAGCAATGAAGAAATATGTTTGCTAACACAAGAAACTGGTATAAACAAGAAAATCATACAAGCACTAGAAATACACGTGAAATGGTGTCATATTCTTGCCTGCCTTCTGAACCTCATTCATTAAAGCAATGAAGAAATATGTTTGCTAACACAAGAAACTGGTATAAACAAGAAAATCATACAAGCACTAGAAATACACGTAAAATGTGTTTCATATTCTTGTCTGCCTTCTGAACCCCATTCATTAAAGTAGGTGTTGTTTGTTGTTGTTGTTATTTTTTTTTGGGGGGGGGGTGAAATATATTAAAACGTCATTCACAATATTTTATTTTGTGAATGACCATTTTTTGAAGAGTTATCATAAGTATAACCAGAGTAGTTAGGTTAGAGATCCCCTAGGGTTCAAGTATAACCAGAGTAGTTAGGTTAGAGATCCCCTAGGGTTCAAGTATAACCAGAGTAGTTAGGTTAGAGATCCCCTAGGGTTCAAGTATAACCAGAGTAGTTAGGTTAGAGATCCCCTAGGGTTCAAGTATAACCAGAGAGAAACCAGCCAGTCAGAAGCATCCGCCGTCAAAAGGGCTTTGAATGAAATAATGATATAAACTGTCACACTCATAACTCATCTATAGTTAAGAGTGTGAAGCGCGTTTAGTAGTGTCGCGGCGCGAACCTTAGACCTTTGATTCGCACCCCCTGCATGCTAAATACTGGGCCACGCCTAGCCCTAGCGTCAAAAGAAGGATGAAACTTAGATATTCATAACACACAAGGATCAAGTTACACATTTACGTGAGATACGCCCCTCCCCGGTGGCTCAGCTGTAAGTCTGAGGGCTTATAACGCAAAAAAATCGGGTTTTGATATCCGCGGTGAGAAGAGCACAGAAAGCCCATTGTGTAGTTTTGCGCTTACCAACAAATACGTGAGATTCACCATGTAGTTCAGAACGTTTCAGACATTTCATTGATAGTGCCATATTTTGATTTATTTTTGGACATAAACATTTGGATTAAATTGAAAGACGTTTGGTTTTACATGGTCTCTTTTTTTATGTGCGTGATGAATGTAACTTATCGTATAGCTATCGCCTACCTTTCCCTGGCGTGTGATTTGGGAACTTCAAGTGGTAAGCAGATAAAAAAACAAAACAACAACAACAAGAGAAAAAAAACGATGCTTAAAAAATACGTGCGCAGTTTATTTTATAAAATAATTTTGTATTAACCTTGCGATTTTATATCCTGCAGGCGAAGTGATTTTCTTGGGTGCATGTCGTTTGGGATTCAACATATCTTGGAGGCATCCCAGGTAAGTGCAAACAAGTTATTCCTCGCATGAATTATTTCACAGTTATTCAACACAACGTCTAAAATAAGTATAAAAGAACCAGAAAAAAGTTAAGGAATCCCGAAGGAACAAAAGAACGATACATTTATTGAGAAATATTTTTATAGATTTTATAACAAAATTTGAAACCTTCGATGTTAACACCAACTACTTTTCACAGTTTGAAACATTATCGCTATTGTTAAGCAAATGAAGGTCAAATCAAAGATTGTAGTTATGTGAACATACAGCTAGCATTGGGATAACTTGATAACGAAGTCACATAACAGTCTGTATTCATTACTTGACAGGGCATTTGTGGCTGGTATCTATTGTTAACTGAAGTCGTGGGAAGACGCAAGCACTTCGCTAAATATTCCAGTAGAGTTTTGGATGTCAAGAATCAGGACATTGCAGGTATGTTATCAGTATATTAGTTGTTGTTTTTTAAAGCTTGCTTTGCAGGAAAATGTAATCCCTTTCACGTTATCTCTAAAAATGAGTAAATTATTGTGTTTTTAGAAAGGGATCTCACTATATACATAAATTAATTGAAGGTAATAACATCTCTTATGTTTTACGTATATTCACTTTTATGTAGCTCTCTTGTACTAAAGAGTGGTTATAAGGACTAACTTACTTGTTCTTTATTATTATTTCGTTCCTATTGAGAGGAAAGGTGAGTTTAAATTTTGTTTTGGTTTTCTCCAATAGTCTCTTCAACTTTTTAACATCCAGTATAATATTCAAAATATTGTTTACATAATGTGTAATACAGTATTTTTGTTATGGATTTTTTGTATTAAAAACCTTTAGTGCGTAATTTTATTTATATATATGAAGTATTTTGGATATTAGCTGATTTTTCTTTATTTTATTATTAAGTAACCCTTTAGGCTGAAAAGGTTCACACAAATCCAGTAGTTAAGGGATTTTCATGGCTATGTAGTCTGTTGTTTGGGGTTAGTTTGGACATCGCAAACTTCTCATGTATTTAAGTTTCTTAACATAAACTTATCAATTTTTAAATAAGAGACATATAAAATTCTGTGATAATTCCCTGTGAGTAGTTGTCAATGGCAAATTCTTATTTGTGTAAATTTAAATACGACTGATTTGTAAATATTAATGAAAACTACATTTTGAGTGTTCACATAAAAAAGTTTTGTACGTAAAATAAAAGCATTCAGTCTATGGAATTTATTTTATAGCTGCATCTGTTATCAGATAAAGAAACAAAAAGATGTAACTTCCATATCACTCAAGAAATTCATGCGCTTGAAATATAATAAAGAATAGTTATTAAATACACCTAATTAAATATATTTTCAGATTCACCTTTAAAGCTACCACAACCGTCCATGGTGTAAAGGACGATAGCGCCATCTCTTAGAAAAAAGTATTACAAGCAGGGGTAATATATATAATTACAAAGGGTAAGACGTATAAGCTATAATATAAGCAGGGAGTGAATCTCATTTCCATTTTACTTAATATAAGCCGGAATACATATTGATATATAAATACGATAAGATGTCAAATAGATATCTATAGGTGGAGGCAGTGAAGTGTATGTAGATATCTATAGGTGGAGGCAGTGAAGTGTATGTAGATATCTATAGGTGGAGGCAGTGAAGTGTATGTAGATATCTATAGGTGGAGGCAGTGAAGTGTATATAGATATCTATAGGTGGAGGCAGTAAAGTGTATGTAGATATCTATGGGTGGAGGCAGTGAAGCGTATGTAAAATTGATGACAGACATTGAACAGAAAAGGCAATAGGTGTTTAAGTTAAGATTATGAATCTATACATTGTGAGATAATACTCCATTTATATTAACCAAGATACACAATACTGTACGTTAGTTTTTGTCGTTCTGTGGACACGCATTCCCCGAGTGTTTCTTACGTTTGTACAGTGACATTTAAAATGTGAGATATTGAAGTCCAAGGTTGCTAACCACAAACATTCGATCTTTAGTTGGCTCCCCACCTCTTCTGTTGGGAGTTTCTTACACAAAATAGTATTTTAACGCTCTTATTATTATTTTGTTTTGAGGTCATTTAAAATGATAAAACGAGGTATTCGCGCATACTTTTATTTCAAACATCGCGATGACTTTTTATAGATCGATATAGTTTATATGAATCTCAACGAGTGATGTTGAATATCTATCTCAAAATGTAATAAACCTAACAACAAGCTTGAATGGAAAGTAACATCAATGTAGATACCACTTCTTCCATGCCAACTACAAAAGTACCTTTATATATCTGACGTGTTTCTTGTTTCTCTGATATGACATTTAATTGTTGGGGCGTCGTCACTATTATCACAGTGTAGGTTGTATATAAAATTAAATGAACTAATTCCCCATTAATTAAGATTAAATGCTCCTAGCTTTCATAATTTCAGTAAAAGTGCGGAAATTGTTATCAACATAATGATTATTTAGTCATAATATCTACATAATCTCGTCTATCATTAACAGTACACATAAGCCTAAATTGGGCCTATACAGTTATTGAAGTCTAAATGTTATTTAGTTATGAGAATTTCAAGAGTACTTTGTGCTAAACATTAATAAAAGATGATAAAACAGATTTTAAACAATTTTCTGGATAAATCATAAATTAAATATACTACATGCTAACTATATAGTGGGTGTCGAAATTAGTTGGGCATTTTAAAGTGTATAGATTTTAACAATGTATATTTAACTTATGATCTTATTCATTAATTATCTGTGCTTTTTATTAATTAGTTACCTTTTTTATTACTAGATACTAATTTCTAGCTTATATCTTACGTTTCGCTGAAACGGAGGTTAAAAGCTAGTTAGTACTTAATATTTTCACGTTAACCAATTCTAGAAACGTTTTTATTGTTATGTATTGTTAGACATATTTCTGTATTGATATACTAACACTTAATGTTGTGAAAACCAAACGTGGTCAATTTACAAGTGACAGATTTAAATCCAATATTAGTGGCCATGATAAGCAAAAAACAGTGTTGTTAATTAATACTCAAATACATCATTAGTTCAAACCAACATAATATTGAAAACTAATGTAATTAGTTTTCAAAAATTTGTTACCTATTTTTTGTTTCAAATATGATATTTGAATAAATGATCAGTATTAAACGTTTTGTTACAACTGGTGTACCATTGTTATTGCTTGATTAGTAAACTTTGGTTGTTTCTTTACTGTAGTTATAATTCAACATTGTGATATTTATAATTTTCAGTCATATTTCAAATTTTATTTTGAAGTTCCTTTTACGTATAAAATTATAATGATATATTATCTTAACGAATATAATTCAGTGTTAGATATAATAGAGTTCCGTTTCTTAAAGTGAAGCAACTAGAGATTGAACTAATGTATTCCAATATACAAAACAAGATTCATACTTTGGTTTAGTGGGGTTCAGAACCCGTAGGTCCTAGTTACCAAGTGCACTGGTCAATTTCGGGTGCGCGTGAATTTTTTTTGTCGTAATTCACCAATAATCATTAGGTAGTAACAGCACCTGGGATTTCTCTGATTCTTAGAAAACAAAACAGGAACAACCATTTGTTATGATTTGACACTTATGAAGGTATTAATATTTGGAACAAATAACCCTAATATGAAAAAGACCTATCTTAAAAACGGGACCGATATTATATCTAACAAAAACAAAACAAAATTCTAAACCAACCAACCTTGGATGCCCTCAGACCGAGATTGGACAACCGGTACAAACTAACATGAATTTGGTGTAATTCGTCCAGTAATGTCATTTTAATATGCCTTTACAAAGTTCATGTTTATATTGCTAAATCATACTTCAATAACAATATTACTGATGATGGAAAGATGAACTTTAAAAAATACATGCATTGAACATGAAAAAGTTACATTCTTATCAAAACACTTTATTGCATTTCTCTTCAGTCACATCGGAAATTCTTCTTACATTTATATTTTGTACCAATTAAAAAGAAAAACAAGAGTAAATAATATTAGCCACCCCTATTTTACAGAATGGAACTAGTGACAAGTCGAACAAAGTATGACGTGTAGTAATTCGATTAGCCAAATATTTTGAAAGTTGTTCAATTAACTATCTGGTGTCCGAATATTATTAACTATTCACTTGTAACTAATACGTTTATCTTCTCTATAGTCATGTTTTAACTTTAGGCCAATGAATGCAACAAAATTATTCAAGATCTGGCTTGCAAAAAATTTTACAATTTCATAAAAACTAATGAATAATGTATTAAATTATCGGTCGCAATTGAAAATAACGTTTTATTTGGCGCTAACTGTACTTTGCTATCAAGAAATTAATTCCGTGAAAGCTAACTATTTCAGCAACTTAAATAGTAAAAATAAATGCGTGTTTTAATCCGTTAAAAATATTCCTAGAGAACAACATGCAAACTGAACAATATATTTACATTTTATACTGGAAGAAATATTAATTCTAAACAAGAGGAGGTTTCCATAGCAATTTTCAAGATGTTTAATAACTTGTCACTTGCGTGACCATCAATGATAAATAACAAAAGAAAATTAAACTAAAATAGAATTTACTACTTTAGGGAGAAAAGAGGGAGGGGTTGGGAAAGAAGGATTAAATTACGAAACACATAAGTTTACCACTTATGGACTGATAAAGACTTCATTAACGGTGATTGATTTCTTTGACATCATATCTAATGTGTTCTTTAATTTATTTATCAGGTAAGAAACCCAAAACACTAATTTTTATATCAAACCAAATACTATGAAATGGAAAATATCAGGTAGGTAGGTAGGTCTACCATTTTAAGAAACTAAAATAAAACAATATGCATGAAGTGCTGTTAAAAAACAAAGTAACAAATCATTTGAAAGAGTGAGAGAAAGCAATGGATTCATGTGAAATCGTTTTGGTTTAATTTTGATAAAAAAAGACGAGAATAACTCATGTCGTGAAACTTTCTTTTCTTTCTTTATTTTTCAAGGAAAATTGTATCTAAAGCTTCATGGAATTCTTACCATTAAAAACAATTTAATCTTAATCTTTGTGTTATACTTAAAGAGCTCTCAATAATCTAAAGTGCATGAAATAGTCTATTTTATTTCATAAGACTGAAATTTATTAGATAATTAATCTTTTAATTTATGGAATGAAAATCACTGATATTTTCAGAGTTAGCTTTCAATAAATTATAAATTGAACCAAGGGTAAAAAATATGTTTTTGGTTGATTGTTGAGATAACTCTTATGAGTTCTGTATAGTATGTTTAGGCTAATTGTTGCACTCATTTCTGTTGATAGTATATCAAATGTTTTATTTGTGTAAGTTTTGAGACTATAACAAAACATTTGTAGCCATAAACCCTTTTTAATAAAAAAATGTCAGTGTAAATATACTATACTACATTGTTACCATAACCAGATGTGATGGGGAGGGGGGACATTTCATGCATAGAAGATGAGTACACAGTTAAAGGGATAAAAATAAGTTAAACTTTAAATTATCTTTAAGAAAATTAACCATTGGTCAAAATAAAGCAACTTATCTTTTCAAAATAAACTCATGATTAAATAAATAATGATAAGATACCATTCACTTCATATTTTTTAAATGACAAAATTTTAAACTACAAAGTAAATTTAAAATTTGCCTGTGTTTATGTAATATAACATGTATTTTCATGTGTCATATGATACTTCTGTATTAGTGTCATTACTTATAGGTCAATTACATGAGCATTGGGAACTACATTTTTCATTTCTAGGTTGTGAAAATCCCTTGACTTTAATCTATGTTTCTAAATCTTGCTTCTGTACATCTGAAAAGAAAAAAAACTAAAACACTGACTACAAGAATAATCCACAATACTCTTTGGTCTTATTTCCAAAAGATCTGGACTGTTTTAAAGAGAAAAAAAAAATTTATTGAAATAATCCAAGTATGTATAAATCCACACATCCAAAATTCAGCAAAACTATGTAGTCCCAAAGTACTGTCTGATGGTTTAACATTGAAGAGAAATATTTACTGGTTGTTTTTACAGTAAGACCTTGCAAGATGAAGCCATACTGATATTTTAAATTATTCTTGGCCTTAGGTAATTTTTCTATTCCAGTATCAAGATATACCACCATCTCCATTCTAGGAATTCTAATCAAACTTCTATGAAAAGAAAACACTGTTTAACTAACAAATGACAGTCTCCTGGAACGTAAGCCCCGTTAAGAATGTTACTTACTTTATACACATCAAGTACTATTGTAGTTCTTCAGAAAGATAATTTTCAGTTAATGACACACAATGAAAGACAATGTAATTTCTCAACCACAAATATCTTTCCAGAACTAGTCTAGGAGAAATAAAAAACAACAGCTGATAATTCAAATAACAGAAGCTTTCAAAAGAATTATTCATTCCAAGCAACATATAGAGTATTTAAGATGTAATGATGTAACTAAAGTAATGACATGTAAATTAAAAAACAAACAAATTTTCCAAACATAACACAGGAGCATTATCTGTAACTATCAAGGAACTCCAAATTGGTCCAAGTCAGTCTGAACTTTAAGATAATGTAGATATAAAAACAACAAGTAGCACAAAAGCTTTATATACTTAAGTATATAAATCAATTTTTGCATGTTTCTATCTAGTTATAATTGAATTTTACACAACTAAAAATGCTACTTCAGCTTACAGATACAACATTACTTATGTCATAGCTTAATGAAACAATAATCTTAGACAAGACACAATAAAGATTCTTTATGAAATAATTCTCTAAGTGTTACTTATATATTAAATTCTAAGAGTGTTTTTTTTTGTTATTTTTGAATGATTTCTTACTTTCAGGTAATGTTCAATAATCAAACATTTCTCTCAGAATTCTTGTAAACTATACAACTTTACGTTTTCACCATTTAACATTGATGATAATTACTAGAGGGATAATATAACACTTTCTGCTTATCGAGATAAATCCACACTACATATGAAGTACATAAAGTCAAAACATCAACACTACATAAATATAATTTGTGTTGTGTTTACTCTATTAAGCAAAAAACTACTTTAATAGATGGCACCATTGAGGAATTACCAGAAAGATTCTAAACAGTAGTTTACTTTTTGAAACATTTGTTCTACATAAAAACTTGAATTTATTTTCATTATCTGTTCAAGAGAGGCTGTCATTCATTATCATTTCATCAAACTACATTACATTTTAATACAAACTGTAACCCACCCCCCAAAAAAAAGAATATTAAAACCATGAAAAAAAGGTTAAGCACCATTTATTAGTTTCAAAAAAAGTCAAAAACAAATTAATTAATAAATATTTTACAAACAGTTATTTGCAAGATCGATTTAAAATAAATTATAAAAAGTTTTGCATCTTAGATAATACAACAGTCTTTCTAAATGTTATATTACACAGCTCTAATGTGATCTTATTTTGTAACATTTGAATAATCATAAAAATCTACACTAATTTACTATAGTAACAATAACTGTATCTTTTATATTCTAGTAAAAAATAAATAAATTAGTTTTCAAATAAGATATAATTTGGAAATTTATTGACTTACAATATTCTCTATTATTAGTTCATGGGTTCCCTAATGACACAGCATTATGATTGTTTTATGCTGTATTTTTTTCATTATTGTTCTTCATATTTTATGATATTTAAGATTGGAGTTGGTTAAATCAATATAACTAGTTTTAAATATTTTTTGTGCGATTCAAAATATGAAAGTTTATAAACTTGTATTTATTACTATATAAATTTTAAGATCCTAAATAAATATAAAAAACACATGCACGCACTAGAATAGGTCTCTGTTCTAAAACACTTGCATGCTATATACTATCAAATAGTAACTCATCTGTGTAAAATAATGTTAAATTATTAAAATTCATTTTAAAATTATGAAGGAACTGAGTGACATTGAGAATTTCACTAAAATTTTACAGTTAAGTAATAATAAATGCATTCAAAACTCTTTGAACATTAATAAACTTATTTACCTTTTGATAACATTTCATTATTCTCTATTCATTTACAAGAATATTTTAGACTTGATTTGTCTTTCAACAAAACTTATGTATACATATTCATCCCTCAGTCATGTTATTTATCTACATGGGCTGCACATAAATATGAGCATTAATCTCCTATTGACCTTATGACCACTTTTTTAAAGATATTTTTTGAATAATTGAATAAACAAATTTTATTTTGGATTTCCAATCAGTCACTTTCTATTAGGCATTTGATTATTATTATGTTTTTGTTAAAAAGTAAAATGAGTTAAGAAAGTAACTGAATATTATTCCAAATATTAAGCATCCAGTATACTAGATTTATTGAAATGTTTTTGACAATTGCTAAGTATATCTGCAATATTTTCTATGTTTAAACTTTTCAAGAACAATAACTTTCAAAGCCACAGGTCCTATTGCTAATTCTAGTCATGAAAACAAAAGAAAAACAGGTTATTTACAGTACTATGTTTTACTTAATTTTATTACAGTTAAATTATATTATGATGTGCATATTTTCTTAACTGGTAGTCTAAAAAAATATAAATGATACTGCAGGAATTAAGTGATGTTTAATTACTGAGCAACTTACATTGTTGTTTAATCAGATGATGCTTAATTTTCACTGATTTAACAAACAAACCATGATTGGTGTTGAGCAAATTTTAAGTGCTTCTGATAGAACAAGAACAATGACTGATTTGTGAAATCAATATTCAGAATTACTAAATTTGTCTCTTTTTATTGAACAAAATAGCATTAGTATGATAAAAAGGTCTAATTCTTGAGCTTTAAAAATATTGTAATAATTATTTTAGTTTCAAATACATGTCATATATTTTGAAGTTTGCCTTTTTGTGATATCTCTTAAACTTTCATAAAGTATTTGGCAATAGAACAAAACTAACTTATGTTTAATATTGGCTAACTTATCTGTAATGTTAGAAGCAATTTTTACACGGTTAATAAAAATTCCAGAATTGTCTAAGTGTTTAACTTCTACTAAACCTAAGACTTGCAAATATTAAACTTTTTTTTATATGAATGATTATATAATAAATAGAAAATCAGTAGCATGATTTGTCATACTTTTTTAATAAACAAACAGGGGTAGAAACTAAAGTCAAACACTGGATAAATCCAAAAAAGAAATAAACTAGTAGATTTCACATAAGCAAACAAAAAAATAGCAAGTTTTATAAACAAAAAAAAATTGTCAGCAGATTATGCTAAGTTTGTTTTATATTCTCTTCATTTTGACATTTTTTTAGAGACTTTGAATTTCACACAACTTTCACCATTATTTGTTGCTAGATTATTTCTCTGAATGCATCAATGACACAAATAACACCACTGACACTGAAATTTGATGAGTTGAGTGAGCAGAAACTTATAACTTCTGCTAAATTGACTGTACATTTTATTTACATATTGTTAACTTGTGTATTTCACTATGACCTACTGAAATTCAAAGACTCACACAATATTCTGGCACCAAAAGGCTTAGGGAGGAGACTGTATAGATTATGTAGTCTATACAACTGAGTATGATCCATTTTTACAGACAAAAATTATTCAACAAAACAGAAGGCACCCTTATCGAAAATACAGTGTTATTCCACACACAATCCTTAATTAACATGTATAGCCTCAGAAAAGTTTGGGAGTCAGATTATTTAAACATCTAGATAAAAACTATAATAAAAAACAACGACAAAATATTTCTGTTAGTCACCGAGGCTAAGTGGTTCAAGATTTATTTCCTAAAGTGTAATGTATGAAAAGACAAGATTACACAGTTTCCTATTTGAGAACACATATCACGTGTTTGTTAAATTACCGTCATAGAAATGAAGAGATTGTGACAAATAAAATTAGACTTAGGACTGTTTCAAATTTTTTGGAGATTGTTTCTCGGAAGCCCTTTGTAACACAAAAATTATGAAAAGCTGATGAAATTGTCACCTTTCATTGGAATAGATTATCTAGAAGCAATTTTTTTGAAACTAAATAGTGTTTCTCTCTATCACTCTGGAAATAAATTAATAGGGTATGATAATATGTATCACTCTGTCAGAAAGATTGAAAATTAAAAACTTTGAAGTGTTTGCACATAAGATAATGCACTAAAAGCAAAAAAAAAAGAAGAAAAAAGTCTCCTCCACATAAAAATAACTCTTTCTAGGGATAGCTTTTGACAATACAGTACTTACAAAATACTGATAATCCACTAACTTAACTGTTGAGACAGAAAAACATTTCTAAGATTTATTTCTTTTGGAGACAAAAAAAGGAAAAAAAGACAGCTGCATAGCTTGGTAACATGACTGTCCAGTTAGGTCAGAGGTCACTTAACTAGCTCATCTTCTTCAACATCCCATTGACTTAGGAAACAGATCTAAGGTGAATATGGATGGATGATAGCCACTTTCTTGCCACTCTTCTTACAAAACAGAGCCTCCTAGTGGCAAGAATGGACCAAGAAGGTGATACAGCTATGAACATGAACTGACAGAAGTGTTTAAGAGGCTAATAAGTTTTCTGTGTTACTACAATGTTGAAAAGACTGTCTCCAGTGGTATCTTTTCTCTGTTTTCCTTGACACTAGTCATACGATGTACTTTTCTTTGTATCTGATATGAACTATTTTCTGTTGTGAAATTTCTAGGATGTACAATAATGCACTTGTGTATAGGGTTTTATTAGTTTTCATCAATCTGTCTCAGTTAAAATGCACCAGTGAAAAAAAGAATGCCACAATGTGCAACTTGAGGGCAGCACCATGCAAGTAACTGTCACTGCAATGAGCACTTCATGGGTAGACATTTACCTGAGCAGAAAGGAGGTTTCCCTTGACTAAAGCTTCACATGGAGGCTAAAGAGCATATAATTTGAATGAGTGATCAAGAAAATATACACAAACTCATATTTGATATGAGATATAATTAACATATGTCTAACTTATACAATTTCTTTGTGACAAAATTCAAATAAAATTTACGCATACTAATGCTAAGTATACATATAAAGAACATTAGTATGAATATTATTTATGATTTTAACTTTATACACAAGTGCCAAAATACTATAATTAGTATGGTATTCATTAGAAAAAACTCAATTTATCCTGACATGAGTGTTAAGCTTTGAAATAAATTGTATCCCATTACAGCTTAGTGGTGGAAAGTGTCTCAAGGAGTCCTGATCTCCCCTACTTCTAAGAAGTAGGTGTTTAATCATAAAGTTATAGTGTTTTATACTTTAAAAATTTCAAATTGTTTCCAATGAATCAACATGGTAGCACTCAAACTGCTATCAAATTTCTATTAATAATTAAAAGTTTAAGGAAAACTCTCACACAAACACTAATACTAAACAGGTTGCATAAACTAATTCCAGATAAAAACCAGTTTGTTTATTACACTGACCTACAGACCTACTGCGAGGTTAATTCCTGTGATGTGGCTGACAATCTGAGACTTCTGTACACTTTGCTACAGCTGATCCTCTAAGTGGTTAGGAGTCACCTCCACATTTTTTTTTCTAGTGGGAAGTTCTTCTAACTGGCAGTGATGATGATGGTGCAAAGGACCTTGAACAGATTAAAAAGAAGAGCCTAAACTGTAAAAAGATCTCATTTTGAAATTGGTGAAGAATATTCTAGACTGTAACATATAACTGTGTCTGAGAGAACAAGTCTGATTACTAAAATGATTAATTTTACATAAAAAGAGAAGGTAAATACACAGACTGATACATTAAAGAACAGTATGTTTATATGCTTATTCAGTATATAAGAGAGTGAGTTTTTATTTGTGACTAATGGAAAGAAGTTCAAGACTAAAAGTAAGCTTTTATTAGAAAACCTGATACAACTGTTATAGCAAATGCAACTATTGAAGAAGAGTAATAAGTCTTTAAAATATGATTCCTGTTAGTATTCCATTTCTATAAGGTGAAATAATGCCCTAGTGAATTACAGACTGAATAACACAAGTCACTTGAAGACTTGCATTGAATATCAAGATCTGTAATCTAACTTAGTTGCAAACCAAGTGACTTCTTAGAAAAACAGGGGATTTCCTTCAATCATTCCATGTTAGACATATTGATAAAGCAACACCACTCTCTATTCTCAGTGCAGTTGCAAGAAGGTTAAAAAACATATAAATTAAACAACAAGAACAACTTCACAATAAAATAAAAATTTGCACTGCTTATCACACATTTTTATTACTTTTAATGCCACACACCACATAAAAAACTAACCAATCAGATAAAAAAAATGGAGTATCTTACAATCTTCAACTGGCTTGTCTTCAAATAGGAATTCTCCTGACTGTATTGATTTCCGTGGGATGTTCATTCCATTAATGTTGATCACATCTTCTCTCCTAAATAGAGCTGCAATTTCTTCAAATGTCTTATTTTTGGTCTCAGGAACCTTTTTGTATGTGAATGTCCAGAAAATTGCTAGTAGAGCCGTGAAGGGAAGAAACGTGTAGCTTTCAAAACCAAACTGAAATATGAAATGAAGTTTAAGAATCAGTGGTGTTATAACAATTTAGTATCTACATTCTAATCTATTGGCATAAATATATACTTTGAAACTTTTAGCTTAAAACCTGTAAGCAAGTCTTGTGCTTGAAAAAATTTCAACATGATGGAGTGATGTTTTAAAACTACATTGCTAAAAAACAATAACTGAATTTAAAACTGATTATCAGTATAGTAACTTTTTATAAACTGAAGAGATGTTTTAGAAAAGTTCAAATATTCTTGAAGGAGTATTTTCATAATCTTAATGAAGGTTTTACTTAAGATTTACCAGCATCATTGGAAAGACCAGACCAACAACAAAGTTGGCAAACCAGTTGACTAGCATAGCTATACTTATGGCTGCAGGTCGTGGCCCTTGAGAAAACAGCTCTGCAGTTATCATCCAAGGGATAGATCCTATAATGAAAGGGAGAAAGTACAATGTACATAGTTAATAAGATATGAGCTTAAATGAATTATGAGCTTATTTTGAGCTATCCAAGGCGTAGGTTAACGTTTTTGTGATTTTATTAGTTTTCTTTTTTAAGGCATTATTATTGATTTACTAAATTAATGAATCTAATTATGCCAATTTTTGCAATTAAATAAATTATGGAATTAAAAAAGAACTAGTGTATTTGTACTCAAACTATATACTTTTACTTTACCTTATATCAACAGTTTAAGTATATCTATTTTCTATAATGGAATGCTTCCATTGATAAGTTATAAATTTATTATATATCTGTTCTTAATAATAAAATATTCAACATCAGTGCAGTACACATTTTGTTTAACAGTTGTATAAGATAATCTTATCAAAATCAAGTCCAGGTCAGATTTAAAGCTTTTGACTTAGTTTGTTTATTATTTCAGGTAAGTGGAGTTACTTTTCTTTTTCCATTAAAAATAAAAGTTTTAAATTGCTGTTGATGGTGGAATTGTATTATGTCTATCTTCTTAAATATTATTCTTTTAAGCTGTTTTTATTTAGTTAAGAGTTGCATAATTTTCAATTGTGGTGCATAATCATTGCATCATTTTTATTTCTTCTGCATAATCAGCAATTTTATGGTACATAATTTTAAATAGTTGGCTGCATAACTTTAATTTTTCTTGCTGCATAAAAACTGGGGCCCTGATATGAAATCCACACATGTAATTCAAATATTTACATTGTATTTTCACTATATTCAAATCAAAACAGGTTTAATCTTTTTTGTGTGCCACCAAATTAATCACTAAATGTATATATGTAACAAAAATTGTGTGATTTTACTGAATGCTAATGTCAGAGAAGAAGAGTAATCTTATACAATATTCTAATTATTATTAGGAAGGAAACTACTTTAACACAATGTTAATTACAATTACAACTAGTTTAATTACAATGTGTAATTAAATACACATCATTGACTTATTGTTAAAAACTGAAGATTTCTAAAATACCATGGAACAATTGGAAGTACAGACAGTTTTGGCTTCACTTTTTAGTAGTTTCTTGAACAATTCAATATCAAGTTATAAAACATATAATATAGAATGATGAATTTCAATGGAAAAACTGAGACATAACCAGTACTCTGAAGACTGGGATGTAACGTGGGTTCTTAGAGTAAAATAACTGTCTCTATTCATCAGAACTAAGAGAAGAAATTCACTAACCTGGCCCAATTGCAAAGAAGACGACGAAGCTAAGTGTGCTAACAACACTGACATACATAACCCATTCATAAAGAAACTGTAAAGAGATAGACAAAAAGATTTTGAGCAATGATTCTACCAATAAATGTTTAATTTTGCATAATTTACATAATCATGTAGATGTAGTTAACTGTTGTTTTTTAATCACAAAATGTTGATCTCAATATGCAAGTTTAGTTTGGAACATTCTTTGAATGTAATCTATCAACTATAAGAAATATTTTCTGAATATGAAATATAAGCATTGACTATTTCTAGAGAATATTGAAGTGAATAACACCTCATGGTTGATTGCTCAAATTCTTAATAGGATGCAAAGGAAATAATTGGATGTCTTATAAGCTCTATGAGCTAACTTTTTTCAAAAATATAAGCAAAAAAAGAAAAAATATTACTTAGCTTCAGGTATAAAATATTAACACTAAATCCTGTGATAACGTTCTACTTAAACATACTTGGCGTGTACAAACTGAAAATGGCACCTTAGCGACACATGGCTAAGTGATCAGGTCAGAAACCCTAGGTCCAGGCACTTCTGTTCTTAATTTATAAATTTGTTCTGAGGACAACCACTCAGAAGCACCTACAACCTAAGCAGCTACTCTTAACCAAATAGCAAAATTGAATGTCATTTTCGTAATGTGCTAAAAGTGTGGAGAGGGATATCCAAACCCAGAGAAATACTACATGTGTAAAGATTACTTTAACAACTGATTTGTGGGAAAAGACACTCTTTTTAAAGATTTTGATTAACCTTTGAAAATTGATTTATTGTGCTATTTTATTTGAATATATGACATTTGTGAGAAAAGACACTCTTTTTAAAGATTTTGATTAACCTTTTAAAATGGATTTATTGTGCTATTTTATTTAAATATACGACATATGTGTTAACTGTAGATCAGTAATAGATGTGAAGAATGCATGAATAATGTTTTTGGATGCAACTTTGGGTCAAAGAGATACAACTTTCCAAACATAGACCCCTGTTGAAATAGTCATCACTTTTTTAGAGTAAGATCCATGACAATAACATGTGAAATAGTGATGACATAAGTGTAGATTAGAGCATATTTAAATTTATCATGGCATCTTATGAAGTTTTGGGTCCAAAACATGCACATTTATTCTAATGTAAGCAAAACTATTATAAAAGATTGTGTTCAGTATCAAAATGTAGGAGTGAGCTTTATTAGTCACTGTAGCCCCATAATAGGGAAACTGTACTGATAAAATAAATAAAAAAAATATGTATTAGACCTCCATAATTTTCTGGTCTTTTGAGAATGGTTCACTAGTGTTAGTAAGTTTGTTTTCAATCAACTGACTGCCTCTTAATTGCCAAGGTTTTCTGACAACTCTATGAAATGGTCAAGTAGAGTATTGTTCTTTACCTTGGCCATATCTCAACAAATAACCCTTGATGTTGATAAATTGCCAATGTTGTTACTAGCACAAGCATCATTTGGCAGTACGATGCTATCAGTGGTAAGATCATAGTGTGTGCTATATCACTGGCAAAAACTTTTCATGACATTATTGTCTTCCTGTGCAGTGCTATCATGACAATTGGTCAAATATGTTTGACACTGTTTATTCTGCTTAGTAAACAGCTTGGTTAAATAGCTAATTATGTCAGAAATCAAAGGAAGTTTGTAATATTGTAGATGGTCTGCCTCTAACTGTATGATCGAATGCTCAGTTAAAAATCTGTTGTATTTCTCAGCCACATGGCAATCCAAAAATAGTTCAAGTAGCAGTCTTTTTTTCCTCAGCCATAGGATGGGCAGAGGGAATTTAAAAATTCATGCACATAGAAAAGTAATCCCCCTTCTCCAATTTTTCTATAAAGAAAGGTGATCCACCCCTTAGTTCTGTGCACAGAAAAGTACCATTCCTCTACAAATGTGGAAATTCACAATTAGATACTGAGGCTTACTCAGTTAATTTGTAAAAACACATTTCATAGCAGTTATTATGTCTAAATACTTCGATGTTTCTGATATTGATTACACTTTTCACAAAAATGTCTTAAAGCATATTTATTCTTAATACATGAATTACTTGAAACGTAATTGATACCCGGCAAAACACTGAACTAAAAAAAAAATTTTACAGGCTCAGTATTTATAGTCCTATTTCACAGATTAACCATAATTATGGTCATTGGCCACACAAATCCACAACATTAATTGACCACATCCTTAAAAATGACGTCCAATGTGCCAACTAAAGAGGATTTATCACAACTTACATTACTGATCATTTATCTAACTTCATTTTCTTACACATAAACAATATATATACTTGATGAAAATCTGTCCCACTCAGAGAACTAGTGCAGTGGCATATCAGTATTTCCATAGGTGTAAAACTTCATAATCCTTCTATATGTATAATGTGCTTCATCCACTTTTTCTCTGGTTAGGGCCCAGAGATAACCATTTTCTAAAATAAGTATTCCATTTTAAAAAATCAGCAAAAGAATTAAGTCATACTTAAACTTTCCTAGTAGTTGTTCTTTAGACTAATATTATTTGTTAGTATTTTTATGGTTGATAGTTATGACAGTTGTTTAATGTTTTATTGGAATCAAATAGAATTTGTTTTCACATGTACTGGACTTTTGTAAAGGTTATCTCATGACCAGTTCAACTTATTTAGACAATTATGTTTAAGGATGAATCTCCTTTAGTTTACTGTCCATGTACATTTTACTTTGCAATTTGAATTATGTCGATGTTATGATGACTAAGTCCTATATTTGAAAATATGGTACTTTTAGTGTTCAATACTTAACATTTCATTGCAGGAATATTTTGTATGTTTAGGCTATTTTTGCTTTATGCTTATTATTTGAAATTAAACGTACATGTACCGCAGTCATTAAAAGCTATGGAATATTCACTTCCTTTTGTTATGAGTTAAATTAAAGACTCAAATGTTTTGTATCCTCAGACACTGTCTTTCTTTACCTTGCACAAAAAAGTGACCCACCCCTAAATTGCATGCATAGAAATTTTACTACTCTTCCTCATAATGACTACTCCTTCATAAGGACCATTACTTTTTGCACCATACAGAGCATAACATTTTGAAAACCTAGTCCAACCAACTGATAACTTGCTTGAAGTTGGAAATCAATCAGTCTTGCTACTTATTATGACACTAGTAGTATGCATTTCCCTGTTAAACTTTCTGGTACGTGTCTTGTGATACATTCCTTAAGCTCCTAATACACTTTTCTACCAAAATACATGCATATATAGACGAAAATAACAGTTGACCAAAATCATATTATTTGCATAGTTGTACATGCAATGTTAACAGTGCTGTAACTTGGCAATGGTGTAACTGATTTTTAATCTAAAAGTTGGTTTACACTAGAAAGCATATCATAGTCTATATATTTGACTGGATAAAACTTATGTAAAGCACAATTAATTAGATTTTTCAAAGTCATACAAATATGGGTACTTTCTTTCACAAATCAGCTGTTAAATTATTATATTCATAAACACTGTCAAATGAACTTTTAAAGAAGGTTATCAAAATATGAAGTTTTCATTGTTTTGTAAGCACTTTATGCCCATCACATTCAATATGAATATCTGCAACATATAATAAAATGCAATGGTGTTATTCAAAATTAATAATCAGATGGTGCTGGTTATAAATTTAATCAGTTCTTGTAGTATCAATATTCTCTAAGAAACAGTAATTGAAAAATAGAAACATTTACAAAAAGTTCACACATCTTGGTATGTGGCAATTTAATGAATACAGATGGGTTTGTATAAGAACATCAATTCATACATCTTTTTTATTATACTAGTTTTGCAACAGTTTCAAGTAGGAAAATTAATCAACATTCATGAGAGGTGAATTAATGCAAGAATTGTAATTGAGTTAGTCTCTCCTCTCTTTGGTAAAATATTTATACAGGAACAACATTTCAGTAAAGTTCAGTCATTGTTAAGATGGCAAAAGTTTCACTCAGGAACTAAATCTGAGTCAAATTTATTCAATGGTTTAATTCAATGTGAAAGCTTCACTCAGTTTGACCAAGTCAAATCTATTCACCCTTTTAATGTAGTACATAGATTATTAAGGCACATCATCCAAGTACCTTGTCCACTGGTATGTAGTGGAAGATTTTCTGGGTTTATAATCCCCAGAATGTGGTGAAAGTTCCATTCAGGAATTTAATCTGAGTCAAATCTACTCTTTATTTCCATGCTTGTTTAAAGTTTCACTCCATGTTATAAGAGCTGTGATGATGGATATAGACATGCAATTTTGACCCTTAAGCTCAATTTTAAGGAAAAGCATAAAGTGTAAACAATGAAACTGTGTACTACGGAAAATAATATAGTTTAAACTTCTCAATTACAGAAGACGACTAAATGAAACTTACAGTTTTTAGTTTGTAACTGAAACACTGATCTACTTAATTTTTGTTTTTACCTGTGCCAAACAATTACTAATTTTTTGCTTATTTTATTTATCTGTAGCTGGAGCTCATCATAAACTTCTATGATTTACTGTCAGTACTTATAATTTATAATATTTATTTTATACCATCATGTTTAAAATTTTAGTGCTTTTAGAGTTGTATAAATGAACAAAACCATTTTGCTTCTTACTTTATGCAGCTAAGGTCAATCATACCAAATATTACTTACCTTAACAAGTAACGAGATAGTAATGAAAATACTAAAAATGAACATGCCCCCAAGACCATAGAGATGCAATGTTCGTCTCCCTGCCCTGTCCATCAGAGGAATAGAAACCAAGGTCATGATGACCATAACAATACCAATTCCGATAGTGACATACTTTGATGTTGTTTCTGAAAGCCCTGCGGCCATGAAGAGGTTGGTAGAGTAATAAAACACCTATAGTAAATATAAACAAGTAGTATAGATAATGAGAACTCTTGCACCCATCTCCCTCTGAGTACATTCATTTTGTGTATGGAAATCGTTACTAGCAGTGAGGAGGGGTGAGGTGCTCCCCGACCTACAATGAACAGTTTAAATGTTAAAAAACAAGAGAGATGTTAGTTGACCTTCAACTTGCCACATATACTATGGATCAAATGTTTGGAAACAAAAAATGATGTATAGAGGAACTTGGGGGTGAGTACCATAAGGTACAATCTCCCATGCTCAGCTCTAATCTCAGGACTATTAAAATCTTTTGACTCCCTAAACAGATAATTGTTTCTTCTTTAAAAAGGTACAACAGACATTGATAAGAAAGTTGTCTCATAAGTGTATTGGCAGCTTAATTTGTCCTCCTTTTACTGAGAAGTGTGTATGTGTGTATGTACTGCCTGATAAGTCAACTTAGGGTACTTGAATATTAAATATATTGATTTTTTCAGAACAATCATTTACTTTCTTTTTTCTAATTACCTAAGATGCTTTAAAGTGCAATTTTCTCAAAATTTAAGCAGAGGCTCAAATATGACTGCTCTATTGTCATTGCAGTATACTAGAGCAGAACATTTGTTCTGTATTTCATGGCAAAATGGTGCCTCAAGTGTTAAATACTGACTGTATTTTTATGTCCATTGCAGAATTTACCAGGCAGTTATTTTTGACTATAAAATAAGAAAAAAAAAGTTACAGTGTAATTGTTTTGGTGCATCATATTTAGTGTATTATAACATTAATGGAACAAGCTGTTCATTAAAGGTATTTAAATAACTTTAAAATGAAACTCATTTGCTCAGAATACCACTAGAACCAGAACCAATATTCTACTGAACAACCATGACCTTAACTAGCTATAAGGACACCAAGTTCATGTCCTTGATTGTTGTTTTTTGGTTTCCTTCTCTTTCTCTCTCTCTCTCTCTCTCTCTCACACACACACACACACACACACACATATATATATATAATTAAAATTTACAGCTTGAAACCCAAGTTTGACAGAGAAACCAACATGTTGAATGTGCAAGTACCCTATGTTGAGTTATTTGGCAACACACACATTTGCCCTAGTTTTACAGCTATCCTAGAAAAAAGGGCACACTGGCTTGCTAGTAGCCCAGTAGTCATAAGAGACAACTTCCTCATCAGTTTCTGTACTATTATTTTGAAGAAGAAACAAAGATTTTAGTAATCAAGGGATAAGAGTGAAGAAGAATGAATAATATCGTACTCACAGCTTGTCTGTCTGTACATCTTGTATTGTTTCCTAACTTTTGGACTGAAGTGCAAATGTACCCCTCCTACTGATTTGATGCCTTCACAACTTAATAATTACTACACTTCACCAACTTAGTATAGTTCATACAATAACAGTTGTTGTTCATGCAACTGATGATATTAAAAGCACCTAGACCAATACCACATTTGCCATATCTTAGCCAGCCTGATGAGCTTTGGTATGGGGCAAAAGGTCTTGTCAGCATTGAATATAGCAGATATACAGTGTGATTTTGGATATTATTATGTATTCTTCTTTGCTTTCACTCACAAGTTTTTAGAATTGGCGGGACAATTAACCTACTGCAGAATGTTCACTGAATGTGCAGTACACCTGGAAAGCAGCCATGACACTCCAATATATGTTTGCTGATTTATGAGTGGCAGTAAGGGATATTTATCCAGTAGATGTGATTAATGTAAGTGGGTATGTTATTAGCACTGACAAGCAGGCTAGTACACTCACACCACAGAACTAACCATACAGGCTATTACAGAAAAACGTGAATAAAAGTATATGGTGGTGACATGCTCTGGAAAGCCGGCAATATAAAAATACTGTTTACTTCCTGGTTCCATTAAATACATTTTTATTTCCTTAGCCTTAAGCCTGTCCTTCTGACAAACAGATATGTTTTGTTTACTGTTGTAACAACTAGATTGCAACACTTCCTCATTGCATCAACTACTTTAATGATCTGTACATGAAGAAAAATTGTCACTTTGTTATCAAGTCTTGCTAAATGTGACACTATAATGAGCATGACAAAAACCACTCACACAAAATGTTATTTAAAGGTGGAAAAAAAGTTTATTTCAAGTGCTCGTGAGATACTCGTATAAGGATTTATATCTTGAGAATATAACGTAGACACTATTTCCAGCCTAGTTTGTTTACTTTTTTTTTAGAGTCCCTAGATGTAGGCTTGAAAATATAATCATTGCATTTTGATTGAACTTGTTTCTGTACTTTTTTGATGATCCCTATTTCTCTCCTTAAATTAACATTTTTTATTATCTTGTTTCTTGAATTTTTTCTGTCCATTTATGGATAACAAATTTTAAGCTACATACATGCATGTGCATTCAGTTTTTGCCTGCATGTTCTATTATAATTTTTGTGGTTCATGATAATCAAAAGTATGATTAAATCAATTAATGTCCCAAAAATAATCAAAATTAGTGTTTTTGTTTATTATTGTTTTCAGTTATTCTGATTCTCTAAGTAATTGATATTTTGCTATTATGATTACTCATTATTATTTTCAATTAATTCAAGTTTGTTCAGCTTAATCTTTTAGTGTCATGACTTATGAAAATAATCAAATAGTCAAAAAATTAGTGTTTCAGATTATTACTATTTTCAATTAATCGAACTATACAAGTCCCACGTAAGAGTAATCGATTAATTGAATGTACCCGATTGATGAGCCTGGTGATTAATCAATTACCAAATTCCACTAATCAACCAGTTCTATCCACAAGTCAGCCTGCCTCTCAAGCACTGTAAGTAAATTGGACCATATTGACTAAGACATTGTAATTAGTAATGGAAATGCAACTGGAAAGTAACCTACCAGCACTATTTGCTTATAATATAAACTATTATTACTCCTGGTTGCTAACCTGCATGACTTGTAAACCTAAGTGGAATAAGTGTGAAAATATGAATGACAAAATTATGTACTTTTTAACCCATTATGTGCAGCCTGAATCACACGGAGCTTGGCCAGGCCTGCTGGGGAAATGCATTTTTCATATATCAATAGATAATATGTTTCTTCGGCCTCTGGAAGCTCCCAGTAGAATATAACAAGTCTTATTACTATGCTCACTTATAGGATAGGGAGGGGGTGTTTGCCCTTTGGTGCTCACAGAAGCTCCCAAGCACAACATGAATGTACCCGGGTGTTGTTTGGTGAACCAGACCCCATTATTTGTACTACTAAATATTTAGATATCCCTGTGTGCTCATGAATAAATACATATGCAATACTATATGGTATAAATCGGAACTGCATTTCTTTACTTTGCTCTAAAACTCAGCAACATATAAATAAGAACAAATGTACCCTAGCTTAAGTTTTTTTTTTTAACTTTATAGGTATTCATACAATGAGTCAGTCATTTCCAAAGTTATTATTTTCCTAAATGAAAATATATTTCCAATAGGTACTTCCCTCCTCTCACAAGATTAACTTTTCTCGTTTTATGCTGCCCTCTATATGCGAACTTTTTCAGAAACTCATGCCACAAGCCTTCATCCTCCCTCTGTTGGAATTCAAAGTTCCAACACGTCTCTCATTCAAATCATCATGGGTCACCTCTCCACCAATAGGAGAGCACTATTGTCATGTGATGCATGTGGCTCCCTCTATGTGCAACTACTGAACTATCACTTCGAAATTTGGCAGAAGACGTGAGCACCGGCAGATTGTGAGAAGGATAGGTGGGAAGTGTGAATGGAGGGAAGTACCTATCGGTAATACATTTTCATTTAGAAAAATTATTTCTTCTGATAAGGTACTCTTCCCTCTGCTCACAAGATTAGCTTGAAACCGGTGCAAGGGAAGCACAGGCATATCCCCCAGAAAAATCTGGAGGACACCCCTGAAACGAGAGGAACAGATAAGATAATCTGAAGAGGGGTACCGCACCACATCTGAGCCAGATATCTCTTCGCCAGGAACATCGACATGATCAGGAGGATCAGGATAGTTTAGCAATGTGATCTTAAACAGAAATCAGAATCACTCAGTCCCATGATAGAAAGTGGGCAAGTGAGGATGTGTCCCATGGTGTAGAGTAGCTAGGGTGTGATGGACCACACTTGGTAAGTCAACTACATCCTAAATTTCATTTGCTGGGTACAGACATCCTCACGAGGGTAAGATGAGGATCATACTGTCTTCACCTGAAGTTCCAGAGTCACAAGGGAACCTAACATTTAACTCCAGGAACTCGCAGGGTAGCCTAATTCCAGGGATCCGGGAGTGTGTCATCCAGAATCTGAGGGAAGTCCATTGCATGCACTCAACCCCCGTGACTGTAGAATAGCCACAGGCGGCAGACAGTACCCCGAGGAAGCAGAAACAGCAACATGGTGTAAGTAATGGGAGATGAACGTGTGTGTAGTCGTCCATATGCCCGATCTTAGAATCTCTTCCAATGGCTGAGGAAAACGAGAGGCAAGGGAGAAGGTAAGGAGACAGATTTGTTTGTTTGTTTTTTGAATTTTGAATAAAGCTACATGAGGTCTATCTGCCCTCGCCGTCCCTAATTTAGCAGTGTAAGACTAGAGGGAAGGCAGCTGGTCATCACCACCCACTGCCAACTCTTGGGTTATTCTTTTACCAACGAATAGTGGGATTGACCGTCACATTATGATGCCCCCACAGCTGAAAGGGCGAGCATGTTTGGTGTGATGGGGATTCAAACCCGTGACTCTCAGATTGCAAGTCAAGTGCCCTAACCACCTGGCCATGCTGGGCATGACAGATTTGATGGGAGGAATGTGAAAGTGATCATGTTGGGAAAGAGACAAGGAGGAATAGGCCAACTGGATCAAACGTCTAACCCAATTTGTCAGGGTATATGGGAAAAGATCACAAGAAGAGATAGGTTGCCAGAGGATCAAAAGGTGGGAACAAAGACCCCGGAAGGAGCCATGCAAGCAATATAACAATTAAGGGTATGGACAGGACAGAAGAGTCTATCCAGATTAGGGTGAGGGTAGAGAAGAGATATAGAGGAAAGGCAGATAGGGGAAAAAGTGGACTGACCTTCTTGAGCCGTAGAGGTCTTGGGAAGGAAAGCACAATCCAGATAAAGGATAAGGTAGAAGGAGTGATACAAGGTCCTGGTAACATCAAGGGCTAAATTATCTGACCTATGATGCCCGCAGGCCAGGAGGAGGAGGAAATACGCCTTCAAAGAGAGGTGAATCAGTGAACACATAGACAGATGTTTGAATGGAGGTAAAGTGAGGGCATGAAGGACTACATTAATGTCCCAGTCCAGAAGCAACAGACACCTCGGTGGGCAGCAGAATCAGAAGGAAAGGATCAACATGGAAAGGACAGGGGAAGCAAAGACCGCCTGAAACATCGAAATTGAGGAGACCAAGGAACCACTCTCAAAGATCTACGTGAGAAACTTGGAGATACAGGCAACCGTTGGGTGAGAAGCCCAGAAACCCTGAGTCAATGCCCAGGAGCGATAAATGCTCCATTTGCTATTGATAGATGGCCTAAGAAGAAGGGCGATTGGAATGGGCTAAATTGGTCTGCATGAACCCTATTATCGAGGGGATGGGAGAAAGACTAAATAGGGTTGGGAAAATGTTTCATGTAAGAGGAAACAGGTATAAGAAACAAAACCACATACCCGAGAGCTAAAGTCTAAAAAGACCAATGATGGACGAGCTGAATCATCAGGTAGTGAATGGGAAGGGGGGGGGCAAACGATCAAAATCGTCTTCAGCCTGGCCTAAAAGACTCAGGAGGAAGTGGGACAGAAGTAGCCCATATACCGCTCAATCTCCCAGTGAATGAACAATGATATATACCCCGATGAGTTGCTCACGCCCATTGGTGAAAATTAGGCATCGGACACTAGTGAAGTACCTGAAGTGGTGACTGTAACTTCGGAATTCATAAGCAAGAAACACGAGGAAGTAATGCTTTATTAAAATATTAACTCCACCTGTGAAGTATAGTAAATAGAGTTAGGAAAAATATCAAAAATGAAAAATAAAAACACTTCAAGGTAACTGAAGTTTGTGTAAAAGAAGGTTGGAACTCAACAGCTGCCAAACGAGAAGTGATAGTTTGGTAGTGGCACGTGAAGGGAGTCACATGTGTCACCTGATAGTAGTGCTCTCTTATTGATGGAGAGATGACACATGACGATTTGCATGAGAGACGTGTTGGAACTTTGGATTCCAACAGAGGGAGGATGAAGACTTGTGGCATGCGTTTCTGAAAAAGTTAGCATATAGAGGGCAGCACAAAACGAGAAAAGCTAATCTTATGAGGGGAGGGAGAGTACCTTATAGGAAGTATAAAAACATATACAAGCTGTTTTAATTACAAAAATTGAAATGTTTTCAATTAACATTCCCTTTTTAACATCTTTGTTAGATTACACAGGAAAATGTTTCAAAATTTTACTTTTAAATATACAGGTGAACATTTCAAACAAAACAAAGAATTCAGGAGTCTTATAACTTATGGTTTTCTATAAATCAATTCACAATCACACACAAAATAGTTATTTTTCTTTTTAATTTTTCTCTCATGATTAGCAGTATCTTTTGTGACCAATCATTATGATCAACAGTAAAACTATTAGCAGATTAATTTTGTTAGAATATTCAATTTTACACTGAAAAATTAACTCCTGCACCTCGAGTACATCATTTCTGAGCTGAAGATTGTCCTTTAGGATAAAAAGATAAGGAACTTTCATAAAAAAAAAAACTTCAAAGTTAAACAAAAATTATAGTAAGGTATTATCCCTCATTTTGGAGAATATTTTAGGTAAAAACATATTTATTTAAACTGAAATTATACTAAAATATGTCATCTCTGCATAACATCAGATACATTTGATAAGCTTCAAATTTCAAGAAGTGTGACAAAATCCTAGGTCAACAGAAAATATTTTTTTTACTAAAACCAATAGATATATATATATTCAATCCTTTTTTTCTGAATAATTAAGGACTTTATTTTTGAATAAAATAGATCACAATCAAATAGAGATTAAACAAAATATTTTAAATCTTCTTTTAATGAATTTTTCTCTGTACTTTCTGAAAAAAATGTATTAGAAAGCAAAGAAATATATACAAATTCACATCAGCCATTTCTTTTCAGTCATGTGCACAAAATGGAACTGGTTGCAGATGAAATGCTAATTCATAATACATTAAACTGCCAAGTGAAGTTGGCATGCAGTAAAATGTTTGTTGCTACATAAATAATGAATTTCATATTATAAACAAATCTATTTGCTTTGTCTCTTTGGCTTTCATCATCATCACAATATTATGTCTGATACAGGTGAAATGAGGAAAATAAAAGACAACCAACCTCAGGGAAGGTGAAAGCCTAAACGATGAAAACAGAAAGTGAAGTTTGTAATTTGTTGAAGTACATATACTTTCAAACCACCAAAGAAGAAATTGGCATATGCTGCTATCCATTTTTCTCTTTGCTACTGCTGATGTAAATATTGAAGATTTGCTCTTCATCAGTGGAACTACACCTAATGTCCACACAATGCTAAATATACCCTAATTACTCAGGATATGGCTAAAATATACAACGGTGGATTTGTCAAGAATTCAAAATATAGCCTAAAATTATTGAGTATTAAAAAAATCTGAAAATGTTAATTTAGAAAAATGCTTAAGCAACTGCACATATGAGATATAAATAGTTTAATTTAACAAGCTTTACAAAATGTTATTGTTTAGTGCAGTATTTATTTATTACAATAACAATTAACAGTTCAAATTTTCATGATTACAAAACCATATAAAGGGTGAATCACATTCTGCATTGATTTAGTTAACATGAGATACCATGTCTATAAAAAAAGTCATAAACTTAGTAAAAATAGCAATATAAAAGCAAAATTGTATATTAAAATACATATTAGAATAAGTATAGGAAATACTTAACCTAAACATCATATTTTGAAGACAGTTTGATAAAGCAAAATGGCAGCTGTAAGTCAATCTTACATTAACAAGAAAAGAAATACTTTTCAAAAAAGGAACTAAATGTAGGGATGGCTAATATCAATACTTCAAAAACAATACAAACAAGATAGTAGAGACGGCATTTGTATCATCCCTACATAATAGTACAGGCACACAGTGTAGTAGAATTTTCACAGACAAAAATAGGATAAATTATACTCCACTGTGATTGAATAGTTATATATATTGCTATATGTTAATTATTCCCTGTGCTATTATGTAGGGATGATGCAAATGTCATCCCTACTATCTTGTTTACATTGTTTATGAAGGATTGATATTAACCATCCCTACATTTACTACCTTTTTTTGAAAAGTTTTTCTTTACTTCTGCACTTGTTGTTCTTAATGCAGTGTTTCAATAGACATTGAAAGGTTGTATTTATAACCAAGTTCTAAATATAATGAGGTTCCAACTGTAATATTTCTTGTTTATCTATTATTGGCTGCTAGTTCCTATTTTTAAAGGAACATTACTTTTGTGTATGAAAGCTAACTTCAAGGGGTAATGATAACATTGCTTACACTAAAATTATAATTTTTTTTTAATTACTACTAATTAGTAATAATAATAATACTTATAAAAACAGATACTCTGTTTGAAACTATGTCACGTCAGTGAAATTGGTTGACACCAGTTTTGGTTTTTGAGTTATGTAATAAAAAAAGATGCAGAAGAAAGAAGAACAAGGAATTCAAACTTTTTGATATTTCCATACCCAGAACTTGTGACTCAGTCATTACATAGATATTGCTATAAAAGGAAACACTGTATAGTATTATAAAGTTCTGATGACCTATTGAGGAGATATTTAAAAGACCATTTCAATGAACAATCCGAGCCATCTCTACACAGGCAGTGCTATTACCTGCCTGATTCTGGAAGCAGAATTGACTGACTGGTCAATCTGAATGCCAACCAATTAAGTCTCACAGAAAGAACAATACATTATCAGCAGAAACTAGAAGAACCCAATTCAAATCCAAATCTCATTGTTCCTTATACCTCAATCAAGTAGCACAGAGAGAAAATCACATTATTAGCAGCAACTGGTAAAATCAAACTCAAGTCCATCACACAGTGTTACTTATAATTCAACCAAGTTACACAAAGAGAACAATACATTAACAGCTGGATCTGGAAGAACCAAGTTCAAATCCAAAACTAAGTGTTATTATACCTCAACCAAGTTGCAGAGGGGCAACACTACTTTAATAGCAGAAACCAAAAGAACCCAAATTTAGCCCCAAAACTCAGTGTTGCCTATACCTCAACCAAGTGGGTGGGTGTACCAAAAATTAAGCTACTGTTACTTTTATAGTCATAGTTGAAACTTCTGTTTCATACTTGTCAAGTTTAATGTTAATGTGGTTCTGTGTATAATGAAACAGAGTTATACTTTATATTTAATTATTGATATTTTGTGGAATCTGACCTGTTGGCATTTTTGACAAAAATATTTATAGACCTTGAATTGAAATGTTGTGACAGTGTGAGTCTATATATACACACACACACACACATATATATATATGCTAATTCTTCTATATGTTTAGTTTCTTAATTTTTGTATCTTCAAACTAATTCAAATTTTATTAAGTATGAGTGATAACATGTAAAATGTAACTCAAATAACTTAGAAAATTGAATATACATTTGAAAGTTGATAAATAATGAAATTCCTCAACTGTTTTTGATTTTAAATTTAAGATTATAAATTTTCTCTTTGAGCATGTTCCTCTCCATTATGGCCTTGCAACCTTGATCATCAACCAGCATTTAACCTTATAAATATCTCAAAAATGCAAACATATCAAAATAATAAATGAGTACAAACCCTATAACCTGAGCACTTTCGAAAGGTGGACCTTTCTTCTTCAGGAGCAAATTGAAGAAGAAAGGCCCACCTTACAAAAGTGCTTGGGTTATAGGGTTTTTACTCATTTCTAGCAAGACTTCTTGAACCTACATGTTTTTCTAACATAATCAAAATGATAAATATCATTCTTACACATGGTGATAAATGTGACTATGGATTGTAAACATAATACTATGAGTTATAAAAATCTGTATGACAATTTTATGACCAATATCTAGTGACAATTAGTGTAAAAAAAATCATTAATATCTCCAGATGCACAAATTAGGAAACTCCAAACCACATACAATCAAAAGTTACTGTGCTAATAAATGATCACATAACATTTATTAAAATAAAATGAAAGTACTTATCCCTAAAGTGGAGAGTAAATATTAATAAAAATGTTACAGGTAAGATCTTAATGTCAACTTACCTAAAAAAATGGATGTAATAAACTAAAACTTCTGTAAAAATGAATTGAAATACATACTGCATTAATGCCTGAGAGTTGCTGTGAAAGCTGCATTACAACACCGATCAACAGAGGAAGCTGGAGTGATTTATTTTTAATCAGCTGCCACATAGTTATCTGAAGGGAAAAAAAAATCAGTAGCAAAGACAGGATATTTTATTTCTATAGTACACAGATTCCAGAGAGTAGTGGCACAAATTGTATGTTTACCAATTTAGCATTTCGGTTTCTTTAGTTTTATTTTACCTACATAAAATGAAATTTCATGGAAGCTGTTGGGATTCGCATGTAATTAAGATTACAATTATTATTTTACTTAAATAAAGTATTCATTTAATCTGTAATAAAAATTACTTATCATTGTTTATAACCTCACCTTTTTAAGGATTTACTTTTATGAAACAAAAATTGTATTAACTCTTTAAAACTATCAAAGATTCCAATGCTATTTTGTTTTATATTGAGTTTTAAAAAGGTCAATTTGTAGAGAGCTTATATAACGTCTTTAGAAAATTTCAATTTAAGAACATAAAACACAATAAGTGACTTAACTGGAATGATACAGTCTTGAATACTCTTTTGGAATCAGAGAGTACATATAAGCAGGAATAAGTTTGAAAATAATGAAAACCACAGAAATGTATCTCTCTAAGTTCATATAAAGCTTTATTCAATGGCAACCATTACAACCAATCATTGTGGGCTGATGAAAATGTAAATGATTCTTAAAAGTTGTCAAATGGTTTTAATGGTTTCGTTAATAACGCCAAGCTAGCTTGGTATGTTTCATATGTTAAGTGTAAAATTCTTTATAATTAAGAAATTCTTTTAAAATATTTACAATTCAACAAAAATACTAATAGTTCACCTCTACTTCCTGTTGATGAGCTTGTTCTTCAGCTTTCATTTCTTCAATGTCATCTTCTATTTGACTTGAGCTTCTTAACCTTTGTAAGGCTGCAATATTATCTAATGCTGGTAAGTAGGCACTTACAACCTTTATAACATATATGAGCATTTATAATGTTATGGTGATCAGTATACACATTTTTAGCCATTTTATAGAGACCATAATCTTGTAGGACTATTATACAAGTATAGTATTATAATGGTCAGCAGGCATATACTTAACTAGCCATAATTTTACTTTGAAGATACAAACTTCTTATTTCATGTTTATAACACATGCACTTACCCTCCCTTGCAAGTGATTCTTGTTGTTTCGAGATGAGCAAATATCGAGGACTCTCAGGACAAAAAGGTAACAAACAGAGTTGAAGTATGGCCGGAATCACTGCTATTCCTGCAAAAGGAAGAAAGCTTTTCAAAATATGGGAAACACAAAGATAATTACTATAAACAATTTTGATGATGTCCAGGTTAACATTAGTAATATTATCATTATTTTCACATATGCACTAAAGTATTAGAAACAAACGTGTCTAACTTACAAACTCATTTGAAACTCAGTTTTTTTTTTCCAATTTAGAAACTAATATGTTAGCATTAAATCAAAGTTTTGAACTTTATATTTAATGCATCATGTATGTTTATTGCAGCTTATACATTGTAATAATTTTTAAGATAACATACTACAAACAGCAGAATAATTGCAGAAAGGTTAATAACGTCCTATAGAAAAGCAGATTTTTTTAGTTCCACTTCAGCTAACCAACAATGGAGAATTCATTCAACAGATCATGGATGCTGTTAATTCAATCTGCCTTACTATGTTGTTCAAAATATTCATGACAGGCACAGTTATCTACAGTTTGTATTGGTTTCAGTGAAAAACATACAAGTATATTCTAACATTATGGGATATAACTGGCATAATCAGCAACATACTGTACTAATTCACTTATTAACAAATTTACTCTCATTACAGCTTGAACAAAAAAATGAAAGTGTTTTGAGACCTGTGTTCTATGAACTTGGGTACCATTATCAGAACTTCAAACTCCAGATAGACAACTCTCAATCTAGATCATTTAATTTCAAAGAATGTCGTCACTACAGCCAGTTCCCAAAACTTGGGGTACACCAACTGATCAGCTTGATTCAATATCATACAAATAAAGATAGACACCTAATCTTACAATTTTCACACAAAAACAAACCACTTTTTCATTCCATACACATTTTATTTTCTACAAAACAACTTAATGAACATTTTTGATAATACATTTTATTGTTTTGTATTTAATCTTAATATCACAACATATCTGAAGTCTCACAAAGGGCTGTAGATGGAGATCATCAGTTGTAACTAGAAAGACATCTACCATAACTGTACTTTGAACTGGGATCCTCCTGATTCAGTTAAGGTTGTGTGAAATATGCCAGTTTTTTACTGTCTGGTACACTTAATTATTCTGTGAAGTAAAAATTCATTCATACATGTATACATTTCATTAAAAAATAGCGAATTCACTTTGAAGGGTGACAGGCAGAAATAAAAAGTAATCCAAACAACATAGTTGGTAACAAGTCAGAAGTCACTTTTTGCAAGTCTGAAGTCAAGTCACAAGCCATTTTGTCCAAGTCGCAAGGAATACTTTATAGAGTTGGTTTCTTCATCTATGTATTCCTTCATTCATACCAACAAATTTCCGCTTACCATTGTCAAAAAATGTCCACACAACCACCAGAACAAAAACCTCAAACTCACAAACAAAATTGTCACTGATACACCAAACAACAACACAACATTACACTGCAGTTTGCCATTTATCTCTGGCATCAGTTCAAAAATAACCAACAGTTGGAGAAAACTTGTCATTAAATATAAAATTCCTGTTGACTTCAAATTCACCCCAAAACCCTGCCCTAAACTTAAATCATTATTACAAAAATTACATAGAATTGTACTAAGGAGAAACTGGAAGAAAATTGGAAACCAGATTCACTGAACATAATAAAACACCCTCCCATGTTTACCACCTTCGCAACTCTAAAAACCAGAGTATATCTATAGAAAACACTGTAATTTTAAATAAAGAATCAAACATCAATAAACGCAGAATAAAGGAAGCTATCTTAATTGAACAAAACAACCCACCCAAAACCAACATCCCGGGGCACCAAGATACCTATACTAGGCTGTGAACCAATATCTGGTCATGTGATCTCTTTGTTCCACACTTTATACATAAAAACATATTCATGTGTCCCTGTAAACTACTTGTATCTGAGGGTGACATAATCTTATCTAAAGGTCATACGTTTATAATCCTAGTGGAGTCGTCTCCAAACCTTTGGGTTTGTTGTCATCAAATTTACATTCAAAATTTATTTAAACTATTTTTGTTCATGTTATACCTATTAATATGGCATAAAATCGTAGATAATAATCAATATTTTAATAGTATATAAGTTTTAAATTCTTAATTTCACGAGGCAATGTTAAAAAAACATCCTGAATTTCCCCTAGAGTAAGAATGTAACATTTTTTCTCTAGGCATCCCCTCTTTAATTTATTTACCACTCCTCCAAGAAGTACGAAATTTAACGTATCATTCACAAGTTGTATATAATGGCACGTAGCAGAGGCACATGTTCTGAGAGTAGCCGAGTTCCGGGCGAGGATCTTGTTCGTATTTAGCGTTCTTAACCCTGACACTGAGATTGTAAGAGTTCACTGGTACATGTACACGTACAGTAATTTGTTGTTATCCTAGACCAATGAACTTTGGAGCTTATGTAAACATCTGGTAGTTTGTGCGCCACGTCCATTTGGCAAGGTTTGTTGCAGGAAAATTCAAGAATGTATTTTGTTTTACTTGGATTGTCAGCAAGTCATTTAAGTCGAGTCGCAAGTCGTAATGGGCAAGTCTCAAGTCAAGTCCATAGTCATAATGGGCAAGTCGCAAGTCATTTTGTCCCAGTCCCAAGTCAAACAATTGCGACTCAAGAGCCTGACTGAAGCCTACGACTCTGCCAAACAAAACATAAAGCATATAGCACCAATCAGGTGAAGTTTTGATAACTGTAGTCTGGAAGTTGTCATTCAAGTATATTGTTACGTATCTGCTTGTTT